>NW_027411866.1:14303182-14403182 GCF_047663935.1 Musca autumnalis | reverse complement strand
CTGAACTTTTCTGAAATTTTGTGTGGGAGGTACTCGAAGGAGTTTATCGATTGTGTCCATATTGGAACCTCATCTAAGTCTGGTAGAAATTTCGTAATGTGCAAAGTATGAACCAAATCGGTTACTCCCTTCAAGACTTATCGTACGCACAAATTTTCCGAACATTTTCGAACTTCTGTAGGGGAGGTACCGGAAGGAGTGGGCCGATATAATCCATCTTTGAACTTGAACTAAGTTTGGACAAAATATTACGAAAGCCAAATTTTGGACTGAATCGGCTGATCCGTTCTAGAGTTATCTTGCGCTCCAACCAATACACACGGTGTCATAGGGTTTTTTGTAACTTTCAGGCTATTTTCTCAGGAAGAATGTACTTGCCCCTAATGAAACTTACAGCGTCGTATAAAGGACAGTGAATACAACTTGCGTAAACAAAAATCAAAGCGATTCGAGACCAGGTCCTAAACTGAACTTTTCCGAAATTTTGTGTGGGAGGTACCCGAAGGAGTGGACCGATTGAGTCCATATTGGAACCTCATCTAAGTTTGGTAGAAATTACACGATGTGCAAAGTATGGACCAAATCGGTTATTCCCTACAAGAATTATCGTGCGCACAAGTTTTGCGACAATTTTTGAACATTTGTGGGGGAGGTACCTGAAGGAGTGGACCTATATGGCCCATCTTCGAACTTAAATCGAATCTGGACAACATATTTCGATACCCAAAATTTGAACCGAATCGATTGGTCCGTTCGAGAGTTATCGTGCGCACCATCCAGCCAGACAGACAGACGGACGGACATTGCTAGGTCTACTCAAAATTGTCTGAAACGGATATCGTACAAACATACTTTGGGTCTAAAACCATTATTTCGATGAGGCACAGTTTTGGTCGTATCAAAGTGTAAATACCCTCTTTAGCCTAAAGGCTGAGGGTATATAAAACAAGAAGAACGGCGTTAAGTTCGGCCGGGCCGAACTTGTTATACCCTCCAACTCGAGTTGTATTGAAGTAATATGGAAAAATTAGTTTCAATTCGTGTATGAACAGGACTTAATACAAAATTTCAGCAATTTCGGGAAAACAATGTGAGACTCAAAGAAAATTCAATACCAAATTTCAGCCATTTTGGTGGAATATTGAAGCCACAATCTTCAAAATACCGAACATCGGGAGGTACCTTTCCGTGTTGGCTATATGAAGGCGTGGACCTATACCGGCAAATTTAAAGGGCAAGTCTGAGTACCCCCAACCAAGTCTAAATACTAAATTACAGCCATTTCGGAGGAAAATTGGGGCCACAATCTTCAAAATACCGAAAAGCGGGAGGTACCGTTGTATGGGGACTATATGAAGGCGTGAACCTATACGAAAAATGTAAAAAGAAAGGTTGAGGACCTCAAACGATTTCTAAATACCAAATTTCTGCCTTTTCGGAGGAAAATTGAGGCCACAACCTTCAAAATACCGACAATTGGGAGGTACCGTTCTATGTGGGCTACATGAAAGCGTGGACCTATACCGACAAATTTATAGGGGGAAGTTGTATACCCCCAACAAAGGCTTAATACCAAACTTCAGCCATTTCGGTGGAATATTGAGGCCACAATCTTCAAAATACCGTAAATCGGGAGGTACCGTTCTACGGGAGCTACATGAAGGTGTGGACCGATACCGACAAAATTCTGGGGAAAAGTTGTATACCCCTGTAGAAGACTACGTACCAAATTTCAGCCATTTTAGTACGATAATGAACCTAAAACCTTCAAAATACCGAAAACCGGGAGGTACAGTTCTATGGGGGCTATATGAAGGTGTGGACCGATACCGACAAAACTCTGGGGAAAAGTTTTATACCCCTAAAGAAGACTACGTACCAAACTTCAGCCATTTTGGTAGGATAATGAAGCTAAAACCTTCACAATACCGAAAATCGGGAGGTACCGTTCTATGGGGGCTATATGAAGGTGTGGACCGATACCGACAAAATTCTGGGGAAAAGTTTTATACCCCTAAAGAAGACTACGTACCAAACTTCAGCCATTTTGGTAAAATAATGAAGCTAAAACCTTCAAAATACCGAAAATCGGGAGGTACCGTTATATGGGGGTTATATGACGGTGTGGACCGATACCGACAAAATTCTGGGGGAAAGTTTTGTACCCCTAAAGAAGACTACGTACCAAATTTCAGCCATTTTAGTAGGATAATGAAGCTAAAACCTTCAAAATACCGAAAATCGGGAGGTACCGTTCTACGGGGGCTATATGAAGGTGTGGACCGATACCGACAAAATTATGGGGAAAAGTTGTATACCCCTAAAGAAGACTACTTACCAAATTTCAGCCATTTTGGTAGGATAGTGAAGGTAAAACCTTCAAAATACCGAAAATCGGGAGGTACCGTTATATGGGGGTTATATGACGGTGTGGACCGATACCGACAAAATTCTGGCGGAAAGTTTTGTACCCCTAACGAAGACTACGTACCAAATTTCAGCCATTTTAGGACGATAATGAACCTAAAACCTTAAAAATACCGAAAATCGGTAGGTACCGTTATAAGGGGGTTATAGGAAGGTGTGGACCGATACCGACAAAATTATGGGGAAAAGTTGTATACCCCTAAAGAAGACTACGTACCAAATTTCAGCCATTTTAGTACGATAATGAACCTAAAACCTTCAAAATACCGAAAATCGGGAGGTACCGTTATATGGGGGTTATATGACGGTGTGGACCGATACCGAAAAAATTCTGGGGGAAAGTTTTTCACCCTTAAAGAAGACTAAGTTCCAAATTACAGCCATTTTGGTAGGATAATGAAGCTAAAACCATCATAATACCGAAAATCGGGAGGTAACGTTATATGGGGGTTATATGAAGGTGTGGACCGATACCGACAAAATTCTGGGGGAAAGTTTTATACCCCTAAAGAAGACTACGTACCAAATTTCAGCCATTTTGGTATGATAATGAAGCCAAAACCTTAAAAATACCGAAAATTGGGAGTTACCGTTCTACGGGGGCTATATGAAGGTGTGGACCGATACCGACAATATTCTGGGGGAAAGTTGTATACCCCTAAAGAAGTCTACGTACCAAATTTCAGCCATTTTGGTAGGATAATGAAGCAAAAACATTGAAAATACTGAAAATCGGGAGGTACCGTTCTATGGGGGCTATATCAAAACGTGGACCGATATATCCCATTTTCAATACCAACCATCCTGCAAGTAATAAAAACTTCTGTACCAAGTTTTGACTCTCTATCTTTAAAATGGCGAGCTGTATCTTGATTTCAACAGATAGACAGACGGACGGACGGACAGAAGCACATGGTCAAATCGACATAGAATTTTATGCTGATCAATAATATATATACTTTGTAGGGTCTCCGACGAATATTTCGATGTGTTACAAACGGTACCTCCCACACAAAATTTTGGATAAGTTGACATTAAGACCTGCTCTCGAATCACTTTGATTTCTATTGAAGCATATTGCATTCGCTGCCTCAATTACGACGGTAAATGCTTTTTCAGGGGCAAGTCTATACTTCATGAGAAAACAGCCCAAAAGGTGTCCAAAATTAGATTCAGTTGGATGATTGCCAATAGCTTCCTGCGCTTCCCTCCAATATTTAAAAATTTCACTTAAATGTTATGCACGATATCCCTTGAATGGGGCAACAAAATTTATCCAAACGTTGGATCTCCTATTATTTTGTCCAAATTTAGTTTAACTTTTAAAATGGTCGATATCGATTTTCTCCTTAGGGTACCTCCCCCACAAAAGTTCAACAATTGTGTCGACTTGTCCGTAGATGAAAGTTTCAATTCACATAGGCTGAGGGTATATCTCAGACGGCTTTTGCCGATTTACTTGTTTTTCTTTTTTTTGTTATTTTAAATTCGAGTTTAAATTTCCTGGAATCCTTGAATTTTAGGTATAGAGTCTGTGGCAACTTTACTGATTAGGATGTGGGGAATATTTTTGTTAAGAACATTAAACCTCAAAATCGTTCAAAAACTCCTTTAAAATGTGATAATAGCAAATCTAAATATTCTACAAAATTGTTCGTTATAATATTTTACAACAGAATTGAAAAAAAAACACACAGAATCTGTAAAACCTATCTAATCGCCAAGATTCTCCAAAAATTAATAAAACACGTTTTAGGGTTGACATCGGACTTCATCTAAGTTTATTTAAAATTGTCCCTCAAAACATAACTCTAGAGGGATGATCTCAAAGACATAAATATTCTTCGTCAAATTTCACTATATGTCACCAAAGAAATGAAGTCTCCATTTACAATATATATCATGAAAATATTTGCTGAATACAAAAACATGAAAACATTTCCCAATTCTTTTAATGAAATTGTTTTCCTTCTTTTTTCGAGTTGATGAACAATGAAAATAGATATTCAATTCCACATCTATCATCCATGTTGACAATTTCTCCCAATGTTTCTATATATCCACCCGGTTCGTTATTCAAGAAGAAAATTAATTCTTTTTATACTGTTTGTTTTGCTTTGAACTAGATTTTGTATATGATTCTCGGAAATTTTGTTCCACTCATCTTGAAATAATTTTCTTTCTGATAAATGTTCCCTACATTGTGAATTCCCCATTTCTCCATTTTATTTTTCCCGTAACAAAATCTCATTAGGCATTCTCACCAACGCTAAAGGTCTATTGCCATTTAATTTAGCAATTCAAAACGCTGGCTAGACTGCTAATTTTAGATCGCCGAAACAAATAAACAAAATTTTATTGTTTATCCAAAATTTCGACAACAAACGAACTATTCCTGACCTAGCCCACTGGAGAAAATATTGTGCCGTCTTTGAATTTTTGTGTATTGGAGAGATTGACAACAAAATGCGTGCCATGTTTTGGGAAAATATGCTGCGTGAGATTGGATGGGGGAAAGCGCTTTTAAGAAATGTTTTTGAAATTTTTGTTTTGAAGTAGTCTTAAAGTTAATTTCTGTATTCTCAGCTTAGAATGAATGATGAATGATAAGTAAAAAAACTAAATTTTATTTATGGAAAACTGTTGATCGATTTGAAAAGGAAGCTAAGTGAAATGGATTGGTATAGGCATTTTCATAAGGCCTGTTGTTTGTTTGAAAAAGTATACCGTTGATAATTTTTTCTGGCTAGGATTCCGCTTAGAAAATATTATTTTTGTGAAATAATAAGAAATTTCATTTATTATGCTTTATAATGAATACTGAATGTATAATAAATCCCGGGGATTCAAATTGTCAATTACATTGCATATATGTCAAATAAATCCTCATAACGGAGGTTAACCAGGCAAAAAGATCTAATGTAAGCATCCTACCAGTCTCATTTATTAATGTGCCAAGGACGTAATAAATTCAATGGCAAAAGGGCGAATATCATTTTTTTTAATATTAATTTGAATCATTATGTGACCTGGTTTCGCTGTTGGAAGCAGCTCATCAAATATTTCGTCTGTGCAGTGGCTTCTCTGTCATCTAACATTTCTCACATGCAATGTGTTTTTTACAGTGATGAGCTTTTTCCCCCATTCCTGTAAGGCTTCCACAGCAAAAGCTTTTTAGCGGAAGTTATGAGTTGTCTCTGAACACCAACACGCTGTGATAGCACTTTTTTCATATGTTTTTTTTCATGGAATTGGGTTCAAACCCCAGCCTGGTTGTAGCTGATTTTTATTTATTTGAAAATTTTGCATTTTAGGGGGAAGATCATTTTAATATTAATTACTCGTTGGAGTCGAGCTTATTGATCGAATATTTTTTTACAAGTGAAAAAGGGAAGTGGAAGATTCGAACCCACACAACCACCATTATGTAACCTGGTTTCGCTGTTGGAAGCAGCTCATCAGGCATATCGCTTGTGGAGTGGGTTCACTGTCATCGAATTTTTCATTTCTCGCATGCAATGTGTTTTTTTTACAGCGATGAGCTTTTTTCCCCATTCCTATATGGCTTCCACGGCAAACGATTTTTAGTGCTGCCTTCGAAAGTTGTGAGTTTGGCTCTGGACACCAACACGCTAACACGTGGGTTCAAACCCCAGCCTGACTCAGGGGTTCCTTGGTGTAGTTCATTTCGAGTTTTGTCAAAAAAAAAAGGTGGCAGTTTTCTGTTCTTAAGGACTTTCAGACGTCTTCTCGCACTTCGAAAAAAGTCAACATGTCTTAGAAAAAATCATTTTGGTGAAAAACATTCAATTCATACGTTATGGAATCGCGGATTCATTCATTAATTTCTCAAGGTCCTAATGATTTCAGTGATAAAAGGCGTTAATTTCGCAGCTGAGCTTTCCTTTTTAATTTTTTCCGATTTCACTTTGTAGAGCTGTGCCAATAGAATCTCCTTGTGATTTTTCCAAAGCAGAAGAATATGTAAACTCTTTTTTGGACGGCAGTGTTCTGCTCTTAAGGAAATATTGAGAAAATGTATTAATTATGGCATATCATTCGGTAATCTATTGACAATTTAAACAAGTAAAAAAGTGTCAGTCGGCTTTGCCGACAGATAGATACCCTCAGCCAATGTGAAGCGAAACTTTCACCTCCGGACAGATCGAATGTATTTTAGGTCTCTTTAGAATTTTGTGGCCCTTTTTGGACATTTGAACTTGCCGACAAAAATGTGGATTAGTAATTAACTGCACTAAGACACAAATGTTGAACTTTTGTAGGGCAGGTACCCGTAGAGAGGACCGATATGGGCCATTTTAGAAGTTAAACTAAAATATTAGGAGATCCAAAGTTTGGACCATATTGGTTGCCCCATTCAAGTGATATCGTTCTAGCATTTTAGTGACATTTTTTTAATAGTGGGGAGAAGTACCGAAAGTTGTGGACCGGTATGGCCCATGAAACTAAGTTTGGATATAATATGACGAAGACCAAATCGTTTGAACAATTCGAGAGTTATCGTGCTCTCCGACCGCCACATATGGTGACATAGGGGTTTTTTACACCTTTCGGGCTGTTTTCCCAAGAAATATGGACTTGCCCCTGAAACTTTTACCGTCGTAATGGAGGTAACGAATGCAAATCGCTTAAACAAAAATCAAAGTGATTCGAGAGCAGGTCTTAAAGTGAACTTATCCGAAATTTTGTGTGAGAGGTACCAGAAGGAGTAGAAAAATATAGTCCATATTTGAACCTGATCTATATCTGGTAGATATATAAGGATGTGTAAAGTATAGACCAATTCGGCCAATCCCATCCCACAATTTTTCCGAACATTTTTGAACTTTTGTGGGGGAGGTACCTGAAGGAGTGGTCCGATATGGCTTACCTTCAAACTTAAACTATGTTTGGAGAAATTATTACCAAGGCCATATTTTGGACCAAATCGGCATATCCGTTCGAGACTTATCTTGCGCTCCAACCACCTAACACGGTGTCATAGGGTTTTTTTTTGCAACTTTCATGCTATTTTCTCAGGAAGTATGGACTTGCCCCTGATGAAACTTTTACCGTCGTATGGAGGGCAGTGAATACAAGTTGCTAAAACAAAAATCAAAGCGATTCGAGATATGACCCTAAACTGAACTTTTCCGAAATTTTGTGTGAAAAGTATCCGAAGGAGTGGACCTATTGAGACCATATTGGAACCACATATTACTCTGGTAGAACGTTTACGCTATACAAAGTATGGACCAAATCGGTCACTCCCTTCAAGAGTTATCGTGTGCACAAACTTTCCGAACATTTTCGAACTTTTGTGGGGGAGGTACCGGGAGGACTGGACCGATGTCGCTCATCATCGAACTTAAACTAAGTTTGGGCATAATATTACGAAAGCCAAAATTTGAACCGAATAGGTTCATCCGTTCGAGAGTTATCGTGCGCTCCAGCCAGCAGGACAGACAGACGGACGGACATGGCTAGATCGACTCCAAATTGTCTGAAACACATTTCGTCCAAACATACTTGGGGTCTAATACCATTATTTCGATGAGGCACATTTTCATCGTATCAAAGTGTATATACCCTCTTTAGCCTAAAGGCTGAGGGTATAAAAAGGCGTTGGATCTGAAGCTAACTCCATTTTTTCGGAAGCGCGAAAAGATTACGGAATTCCGATATTTTCGTGCTTCCGAAGAAATGGGTTAGAAATTATTAAGAAAATGCATTAATTATCCGATCAATTCCTTAATCGAAGATCATTGAGAAAATTTGTTGTTTCCGTAGGCGAGCTTGAATTTTTTTTCCATTTTCGAGTTCACTTTGAAGCCCTGTACGAATTGATTTTCGGAACAATGTCCTTTGGGTATATCTTGTCAAGGTTTGTCCAAAGCATAATAATGCAACTGTTTCGCAGTGTTCTACACAGAAAGAAATCTAGAAAAAAAGTGATGTTGATTTGGAAAATATCATTTTATACCCTCCACCATAATATGGAGGGTGCGGTATTTTCTACCTGAAATCTGACGTTAGAAACTCCCCACAGAACGGTATCTTCTGATTTTAGGTATTTTGAAGGTTATGGCCTCAATATCCAGCCGAAATGGCTAAAACTTGGTATTTAGTCTTCGTTGTGGGTATAGAACTTTCAACCAGAAATTTGTCGGCATATTTTCACGTCTTCATATAGCCCCCATAGAAGGTACCTCCCGATTATCGGTATTTTGAAGGTTGTGGCCTCAATAACACTCCGAAATGGCTGAAATTTGGTATATATAGGCTTTGCTGGAAGTCCATTTGAAATTTGCCGGCACGGTACCTTCGATTTGTAGTATTTCTAAGGTTGCTGCCTCAATATCCCGCCGAAATGGCTGAAATTTGGTATTTAGTCTTCTTCGGAGCTTCCAAGCTTTCCCCCAGAAATGTGTGAATTTAGCTCTACTTTTTCATATAGCCCCCTTTGAAGGGTACCTTCCGATTATCGGTATTTTGAAGGTTGTTGCCTCAATATCCCACCGAAATGGTTGAAATTTGGTATTTAGTCTTTTTTGGGGCTTCCAAACTTTCCCCCAGAAATGTGTGAGGATAGTTCCACTTTTTCATATAGCCCCCATTGAAGGGTACCTTCCGATTATCGGTATTTTGAAGGTTGTTGCCTCAATATCCCACCGAAATGGTTGAAATTTGGTATTAAGTCTTCTTTGGGGGCCTCCAAACTTTCCCCTAGAAATGTGTGAGGATAGTTTCACTATTTCATATAGCTCCCATTGAAGGGTACCTTCCGATTATCGGTATTTTGAAGGTTGCGGACTCAATATCTCACCGAAGTGGTTGAAATTTGGCATATATAGGCTTCGTTGGAAGTTACCAACGTTCAATTTGAAATTTGTCGGCATTATTCTACGTCTTTATATAGCCCCCATAGAACGAGACCTCCCGATTATCGGCATTTTGAAGTTGTAGCCTCAATATCCAACCAAAATGGTTAAAATTTGGCACTAAGTCTTCGTTGGGGCTACAAAACATTCACCTTGAAATGTGTAAGTACATGTACACGTTTTGATATAGCCTCCATAGAACGGTACCTCCCGATTTTCAGTATCTTGAAGGTATTAGCCACATTATCTTATATAAGTGGCTGAAATTTCTCATTTAGTATTCATTGGGGGTTTCCAAACTTTTTCCTAGAAATTTTGTCGGTTTAGGTTCACGTATTTATATAGCTCCCACAGAACGGTACCGATTTTCGAAAATTTGTCAGCATAGGTCTACATCTTTATATACATAACGCCCACAGAACGGTAACTCCCCATTTGTGGTATTTTAAATATCCAACCAAAATGGTTAAATTTGGTATAAAATTTTCCACCAGAAATTTGTCGATATAGGTCCAAGTTTTTTAAGCCCCCATAGAAGGGTACCTCCCGGTCTTCGGTATTTTGAAGGTTGTGGCTAAATTGACTTACATGTTACGATTATATTCAGTTTTCGCATCTCTGTAATTTTGTTCGTAAAGTTTTTTATTTTCGTTTGTGCTTTGACCGGATTAGGGTAATTTTTCGGATCGTATTGAATTTCCAATGGCGGGTAGTCCATGTGATCATGACTGTAACAATGCGCTTTTTTGTTAGTCGAGTCATGGACCTAGAAATGTCCTAATATTTAGAGCCACTGCATCAACTTTGAGGTAAATCTACCTCTACCTTTTCAGTGTAACGGAAAGCCCTTCGAGTAAAAAGTCATAGGACAGTCATACACTGACCGTTTTAAGCTATAAATCAATCTGAAGTATACTTTTTTACTTGTTTTAGAGTTTTTTTTTTAATTCAGTGCATGCAGAATTTTCAGCAATTTTGAGGTAAATTTATTTTTCGATTATAAAGACACAAAGGAACAGAGCTAATATTTCACAGACACTTTTTTATTTCCTGTGTTCTAGCAGAACATTTGGCTAAGTCTCCACCTATTCAAGGGGGTATTATGAAGGGAGAAGTAAAAATTGACGCGGTGGGTAAACCACTCTATAATTCGGCTGATGGAACAAACGTCCGGTATAAGTAAAGTCCACTTATTGTGCTCCAGCTGACCTCTTTCACATTATTTTACATACATTATTTTAACTATAAAATTTATATTACTTTCATTTTCAAAAAACTTACCGTTGCAACTTTATTTTCCCATTTCTTGAAATCACGCCAAACATACTTATCCAAGGTTACATTTGGAATGGGAACGGGTTCGTTGGGCGATGTACGATAGTAACCCTCTTCATTGGAGTATTGTAAGAATTTGTCATTGGTGTTATTGTTTAGATTTGGTTGGACTGTGGCCGCAGTATTTTGTTGGCGGTTATTGGTGTTAATTGATCTGCTGGTGGTTGTTGTAGAGCTGCGGATCAATTGGGAGGCCAAGCGTACAGTGGTTGGTGTGCGCATCATTTTTAACAAGAGTCACAAAAATTTTTATTACGTTTAAAAATACAAAAAATAATCAAACAGATTTTTTTTGTCAAAACAATTCTTCTGAAAGCACTTTGCAAAAAATTCTCAAGTTCAGTAGTTTGGTTTTTTTTTTCAAATTCCAAAACACAACCCACGAAATAAAGCAGAAAACAAGATCCGTTCAAGAAGTTTCCTTCTTATCTTTTTTGTTCTACGCGAAGCGGAAAAATGAAAACACGTCCAACGCAAGTAAAAGTCCAAACGCGACTGAATTATATTTTTGGTATTACGACCGGTTAGTTTGTGGGGTGCTGCCAACAACGCTGTCCGACGCCGGCGCTGTTTCTTATTTTATTTGACGTACACCAGAGTTCGTTGATCATTAATGGATTGTGTGTTGTTGTAGTAGATTGGGAGCGCTCTTTCTGTCTCTCTGCACTCTTTACTGTTGTGTTTGTGGGCAATGCTGCTATCCAGGTTGTTGGCGGTGGGAGTCGTTGTTGTTTTTGTTTTGTTTTTATTTACAACACAAGTAATGCTGTTATTATTTTAATCCACACTTTCTTTCGTTGATAAGTTTGTTTTGTTTTTTATCTCCCACTTTTTTTGCAATGTTTGTCTTCTCCAACAATTCTTATGAATGATGTATGGATTGCTGGTTGGCTGCTGTTTGTATGGATGTTCAACTGAAAAAAGAGTCGAAAAAAAGATTCGAAAAGAAAAGGAGGCAACATGTTAATGATAATTTGATAGGTGGCGGATTTAAAGAAGAAGGGAAATAAGAATTACAAATAACAGAAGCTTATTGTCTGAGTAAGCCGATCATTAAACACAAAACCCAGCTCGGTGATTGTTTCTATAGAAAAAAATTCCCAGATCCCAGGTCGGTGATATTTTTCTATCGTAAAATTTCACAGACCCCAGGTCAGAATTTTTTTTTCTATAGAAAAAAAAATCACAGACCACAGGTCTATAGAAAAAAATTCTTAGGCCCCAGGTCGGTGATTTTTTTATATAGAAAAAAATTCTTATGCCCCAGGTCGGTTATTTTTTTTCTATAGAAAAAAATTCACAGACCACAGGTCGGTGATGTTTTTTCTATAGAAAAAAATTCACAGACCACAGGTCGGTGATGTTTTTTCTATAGAAAAAAATTCACAGACCACAGGTCGGTGATGTTTTTTCTATAGAAAAAAATTCACAGACCACAGGTCGGTGATGTTTTTTCTATAGAAAAAAATTCACAGACCACAGGTCGGTGATGTTTTTTCTATAGAAAAAAATTCACAGACCACAGGTCGGTGATGTTTTTTCTATAGAAAAAAATTCACAGACCCCAGGTCGGTGATGTTTTTTCTATAGAAAAAAATTCACAGACCACAGGTCGGTGATGTTTTTTCTATAGAAAAAAATTCACAGACCACAGGTCGGTGATGTTTTTTCTATAGAAAAAAATTCACAGACCACAGGTCGGTGATGTTTTTTCTATAGAAAAAAATTCACAGACCACAGGTCGGTGATGTTTTTTCTATAGAAAAAAATTCACAGACCACAGGTCGGTGATGTTTTTTCTATAGAAAAAAATTCACAGACCACAGGTCGGTGATGTTTTTTCTATAGAAAAAAATTCACAGACCACAGGTCGGTGATGTTTTTTCTATAGAAAAAAATTCACAGACCACAGGTCGGTGATGTTTTTTCTATAGAAAAAAATTCACAGACCACAGGTCGGTGATGTTTTTTCTATAGAAAAAAATTCACAGACCCCAGGTCGGTGATGTTTTTTTCTATAGAAAAAAATTCACAGACCCCAGGTCGGTGATGTTTTTTTCTATAGAAAAAAATTCACAGACCCCAGGTCGGTGATGTTTTTTTCTATAGAAAAAAATTCACAGACCCCAGGTCGGTGATGTTTTTTTCTATAGAAAAAAATTCACAGACCCCAGGTCGGTGATGTTTTTTTCTATAGAAAAAAATTCACAGACCCCAGGTCGGTGATGTTTTTTTTCTATAGAAAAAAATTCACAGACCCCAGGTCGGTGATGTTTTTTTTTCTATAGAAAAAAATTCACAGACCCCAGGTCGGTGATGTTTTTTTTTCTATAGAAAAAAATTCACAGACCCCAGGTCGGTGATGTTTTTTTTTCTATAGAAAAAAATTCACAGACCCCAGGTCGGTGATGTTTTTTTCTATAGAAAAAAATTCACAGACCCCAGGTCGGTGATGTTTTTTTCTATAGAAAAAATTCACAGACCCCAGGTCGGTGATGTTTTTTTCTATAGAAAAAAATTCACAGACCCCAGGTCGGTGATGTTTTTTTCTATAGAAAAAAATTCACAGACCCCAGGTCGGTGATGTTTTTTTCTATAGAAAAAAATTCACAGACCCCAGGTCGGTGATGTTTTTTTCTATAGAAAAAAATTCACAGACCCCAGGTCGGTGATGTTTTTTTTCTATAGAAAAAAATTCACAGACCCCAGGTCGGTGATGTTTTTTTTCTATAGAAAAAAATTCACAGACCCCAGGTCGGTTATGTTTTTTTCTATAGAAAAAAATTCACAGACCCCAGGTCGGTTATGTTTTTTTCTATAGAAAAAAATTCACAGACCCCAGGTCGGTGATGTTTTTTTCTATAGAAAAAAATTCACAGACCCCAGGTCGGTGATGTTTTTTTCTATAGAAAAAAATTCACAGACCCCAGGTCGGTGATGTTTTTTTCTATAGAAAAAAATTCACAGACCCCAGGTCGGTGATGTTTTTTTCTATAGAAAAAAATTCACAGACCCCAGGTCGGTGATGTTTTTTTCTATAGAAAAAAATTCACAGACCCCAGGTCGGTGATGTTTTTTTCTATAGAAAAAAATTCACAGACCCCAGGTCGGTGATGTTTTTTTCTATAGAAAAAAATTCACAGACCCCAGGTCGGTGATGTTTTTTTCTATAGAAAAAAATTCACAGACCCCAGGTCGGTGATGTTTTTTTCTATAGAAAAAAATTCACAGACCCCAGGTCGGTGATGTTTTTTTCTATAGAAAAAAATTCACAGACCCCAGGTCGGTGATGTTTTTTTCTATAGAAAAAAATTCACAGACCCCATGTCGGTGATGTTTTTTTCTATAGAAAAAAATTCACAGACCCCAGGTCGGTGATGTTTTTTTTTCTATAGAAAAAAATTCACAGTCCCCAGGTCGGTGATGTTTTTTTTTTCTATAGAAAAAAATTCACAGACCCCAGGTCGGTGATGTTTTTTTTTCTATAGAAAAAAATTCACAGACCCCAGGTCGGTGATGTTTTTTTTTCTATAGAAAAAAATTCACAGACCCCAGGTCGGTGATGTTTTTTTTCTATAGAAAAAAATTCACAGACCCCAGGTCGGTGATGTTTTTTTTCTATAGAAAAAAATTCACAGACCCCAGGTCGGTGATGTTTTTTTTTTCGGTGATGTTTTTTTTCTATAGAAAAAAATTCACAGACCCCAGGTCGGTGATGTTTTTTTTTTCTATAGAAAAAAATTCACAGACCCCAGGTCGGTGATGTTTTTTTCTATAGAAAAAAATTCACAGACCCCAGGTCGGTGATGTTTTTTTCTATAGAAAAAAATTCACAGACCCCAGGTCGGTGATGTTTTTTTCTATAGAAAAAAATTCACAGACCCCAGGTCCGTGATGTTTTTTTCTATAGAAAAAAATTCACAGACCCCAGGTCGGTGATGTTTTTTTCTATAGAAAAAAATTCACAGACCCCAGGTCGGTGATGTTTTTTTCTATAGAAAAAAATTCACAGACCCCAGGTCGGTGATGTTTTTTTCTATAGAAAAAAATTCACAGACACCAGGTCGGTGTTGTTTTTTTCTATAGAAAAAAATTCACAGACACCAGGTCGGTGATGTTTTTTCTATAGAAAAAAATTCACAGACACCAGGTCGGTGATGTTTTTTTCTATAGAAAAAAATTCACAGACCCCAGGTCGGTGATGTTTTTTTCTATAGAAAAAAATTCACAGACCCCAGGTCGGTGATGTTTTTTTCTATAGAAAAAAATTCACAGACCCCAGGTCGGTGATGTTTTTTTCTATAGAAAAAAATTCACAGACCCCAGGTCGGTGATGTTTTTTTCTATAGAAAAAAATTCACAGACCCCAGGTCGGTGATGTTTTTTTTTCTATAGAAAAAAATTCACAGACCCCAGGTCGGTGATGTTTTTTTTCTATAGAAAAAAATTCACAGACCCCAGGTCGGTGATGTTTTTTTCTATAGAAAAAAATTCACAGACCCCAGGTCGGTGATGTTTTTTTCTATAGAAAAAAATTCACAGACCCCAGGTCGGTGATGTTTTTTTCTATAGAAAAAAATTCACAGACCCCAGGTCGGTGATGTTTTTTTCTATAGAAAAAAATTCACAGACCCCAGGTCGGTGATGTTTTTTTCTATAGAAAAAAATTCACAGACCCCAGGTCGGTGATGTTTTTTTCTATAGAAAAAAATTCACAGACCCCAGGTCGGTGATGTTTTTTTCTATAGAAAAAAATTCACAGACCCCAGGTCGGTGATGTTTTTTTCTATAGAAAAAAATTCACAGACCCCAGGTCGGTGATGTTTTTTTCTATAGAAAAAAATTCACAGACCCCAGGTCGGTGATGTTTTTTTTTCTATAGAAAAAAATTCACAGACCCCAGGTCGGTGATGTTTTTTTTTCTATAGAAAAAAATTCACAGACCCCAGGTCGGTGATGTTTTTTTTTCTATAGAAAAAAATTCACAGACCCCAGGTCGGTGATGTTTTTTTTTTCTATAGAAAAAAATTCACAGACCCCAGGTCGGTGATGTTTTTTTCTATAGAAAAAAATTCACAGACCCCAGGTCGGTGATGTTTTTTTCTATAGAAAAAAATTCACAGACCCCAGGTCGGTGATGTTTTTTTCTATAGAAAAAAATTCACAGACCCCAGGTCGGTGATGTTTTTTTCTATAGAAAAAAATTCACAGACCCCAGGTCGGTGATGTTTTTTTCTATAGAAAAAAATTCACAGACCCCAGGTCGGTGATGTTTTTTTCTATAGAAAAAAATTCACAGACCCCAGGTCGGTGATGTTTTTTTCTATAGAAAAAAATTCACAGACCCCAGGTCGGTGATGTTTTTTTTTCTATAGAAAAAAATTCACAGACCCCAGGTCGGTGATGTTTTTTTTTTTCTATAGAAAAAAATTCACAGACCCCAGGTCGGTGATGTTTTTTTTTTTCTATAGAAAAAAATTCACAGACCCCAGGTCGGTGATGTTTTTTTTTCTATAGAAAAAAATTCACAGACCCCAGGTCGGTGATGTTTTTTTTCTATAGAAAAAAATTCACAGACCCCAGGTCGGTGATGTTTTTTTTTTCTATAGAAAAAAATTCACAGACCCCAGGTCGGTGATGTTTTTTTTTTTCGGTGATGTTTTTTTTCTATAGAAAAAAATTCACAGACCCCAGGTCGGTGATGTTTTTTTTTCTATAGAAAAAAATTCACAGACCCCAGGTCGGTGATGTTTTTTTCTATAGAAAAAAATTCACAGACCCCAGGTCGGTGATGTTTTTTTCTATAGAAAAAAATTCACAGACTCCAGGTCGGTGATGTTTTTTTCTATAGAAAAAAATTCACAGACCCCAGGTCGGTGATGTTTTTTTCTATAGAAAAAAATTCACAGACCCCAGGTCGGTGATGTTTTTTTCTATAGAAAAAAATTCACAGACCCCAGGTCGGTGATGTTTTTTTCTATAGAAAAAAATTCACAGACCCCAGGTCGGTGATGTTTTTTTCTATAGAAAAAAATTCACAGACACCAGGTCGGTGTTGTTTTTTTCTATAGAAAAAAATTCACAGACACCAGGTCGGTGTTGTTTTTTTCTATAGAAAAAAATTCACAGACACCAGGTCGGTGATGTTTTTTTCTATAGAAAAAAATTCACAGACCCCAGGTCGGTGATGTTTTTTTCTATAGAAAAAAATTCACAGACCCCAGGTCGGTGATGTTTTTTTCTATAGAAAAAAATTCACAGACCCCAGGTCGGTGATGTTTTTTTCTATAGAAAAAAATTCACAGACCCCAGGTCGGTGATGTTTTTTCTATAGAAAAATTCAAAGACCCAAGGTCGCAGTTTTTTAAAGAAAAATTTGCTGACGCTGTTTTTTCCATAGAAAAAAATTCCCAGACCCAGGTCTGATTTTTGTCTATAGACAAAAATTCTCACACTCCTGGTAGGAGTTTTGTCCTATAGAAAAATTTCTCACAACCCAGGTCGGTGTTTTTTTCTACAGAAAAAATTTCCAGACCCTTAGGTCGGTGATTTTTTCTAAATCGGGTTTGAGAGGCCGAATTAGTTCCTCAACACTGTAAATATTTGTAAAAATATTTTTTTGTTTGTCTTATCTGGTTTTTACAATTTCTTATTTTTTGTGTAATTAACAAAATGCTGTCTTAACTGGATTTATTTGTTTTCTTTTTCTACTGTGTGACAGATGTTACTCACCATCAACTCTTTATATGTAAGTATGTAGGTATTTAATTATTGTATATTGGATTGCGCAGTCAATTTCCTTTCAAATGAACGTGTGTTTCTTTATTGTATTTCAGTATTATTTTTTTTTATGTTTGTCCCCAAATTGTTTGCATGATCACATTGTTTAATGACAAAAAACGACTAAATAATTATTAAAAAAATTCACATATTAGACGTTTGTGAGAATTTTGGAGGCACAAATAAATACGTGTACCAGATACTGGTTATTTTACATTAAGCTTATTTTAGCCAGGGAAATTATTGGCCTCCATTTTCTGCTTCATTCAAATGCAACGAAGCATTAAAACATATAAAATGAGTGTTAAATTTCGAAAAACCGACGGTCGTTGGTCTAACATTAAACGAAGTAAATATTTAAAATTTTTACACAGGTAATGGAAGAACTTGCGACCGTAAATAGGATACCTAAATTGAGATATGCCGTTCGATATAATGAATGTTTAAAATGGACCCATTAAAAAGAACTGAACATTAATCTAAGCTAAGATTTGTAAAATCAAAATATTAGTCAATCACTTTATTTTCCAATATTTCTATCGGCATCGGCGATCATCATCAGGGATTATAATTTGTTTATTCTGGACAACAAAATTTAAATCCACATCAATTTGCAAATATTTTCATCGTTCCATTACCTTTGTTAAAAATAGATTGGGGCCTGAATATGAGATGAGCTTTTTTGTGGATATATACATATGTTCCAAAATACGGCTCGTTATATAATTTTCAGTTAAACATTATCAAAGAACCATAAAGAACAGGTGGCGTTGTTTGCTTCTTCTTGTTTTTATTAAGCTATTAAAATTTAGATTTAATAGAATCATTATTTTTAAGCTTGCCAAATATTAAACCGTTTCTTATCTATTTCCACTTTTCATTCCCAGATCAAAGTACTATGCAGCATTATTTGCAAAAATATTCCGCAAACACCCCATAACAAGAATATTAAAAAAACTCGCTGACACAGATTTACTTTTTCAGAAGCAAAAAGAAAAAAATCCTCTTCTATGGAATTGCGATTTTGATTCACTGACGTCAATAGACAGATGAAATCTCTGATTTATTTTTTTCATTGTTTTGCTTCTTAAATGCCTGCTGATGATACTCTTCCCATAAGTTGGAAAGTGCAGCTATATGAAACAATTCAAGATTAAATGTTATGAATGTCTTTAACAGATTAGCTAGACTTTGTTCCGGAGATTGATAAGACAATGTTTTTTTTTTTTATTTTTTTCTATTTCGAAGTCGAACTAAGATTACACCTCTATCTTAGGTTGACGATGAGAAGGTCGAAACTTATATGAATAAATAAAAACACAATAGAATATGTAGATCGTAATATTTTACAACAATATGGTCCATAACTTGAAATATTTACATGAAAAATTCTCCTCAGGTCCCAGAGGCAGTATTTTCTATAGAAAACTTCACCTTAGGTACCTAAGGAAGACTTTTTATTTTGCTATGTTTACACTCATTTCTCATTTCTCCTCAGTTCCGTGAGGATGATATTTTCTATAGAAAATTTCTCCTCAGGTCCCTGAGGATGATATTTTCTATAGAAAATTTCTCCTCAGGTCCCTGAGGATGATATTTTCTATAGAAAATTTCTCCTCAGGTCCCTGAGGATGATATTTTCTATAGAAAATTTCTCCTCAGGTCCCTGAGGATGATATTTTCAGTTCCGTGAGGATGATATTTTCTATAGAAAATTTCTCCTCAGGTCCCTGAGGATGATATTTTCTATAGAAAATTTCTCCTCAGGTCCCTGAGGATGATATTTTCTATAGAAAATTTCTCCTCAGGTCCCTGAGGATGATATTTTCTATAGAAAATTTCTCCTCAGGTCCCTGAGGATGATATTTTCTATAGAAAATTTCTCCTCAGGTCCCTGAGGATGATATTTTCTATAGAAAATTTCTCCTCAGGTCCCTGAGGATGATATTTTCTATAGAAAATTTCTACTCAGGTCCCTGAGGATGATATTTTCTATAGAAAATTTCTCCTCAGGTCCCTGAGGATGATATTTTCTATAGAAAATTTCTCCTCAGGTCCCTGAGGATGATATTTTCTATAGAAAATTTCTCCTCAGGTCCCTGAGGATGATATTTTCTATAGAAAATTTCTCCTCAGGTCCCTGAGGATGATATTTTCTATAGAAAATTTCTCGTCAGGTCCCTGAGGATGATATTTTCTATAGAAAATTTCTCCTCAGGTGCCTGAGGATGATATTTTCTATAGAAAATTTCTCCCCAGGTCCCTGAGGATAATATCTTCCATGGAAAATTTCTCCCCAGGTCCCTGAGGATGATATCTTCTATGGAAAATTTCTCCTCAAGTCCCTGAGGATGATATCTTCTATGGAAAATGAGGATGATATTTTCTATAGAAAATTTCTCCTCAGTTCCCTGAGGATGATATTTTCTATAGAAAATTTCTCCTCAGTTCCCTGAGGATGATATTTTCTATAGAAAATTTCTCCTCAGTTCCCTGAGGATGATATTTTCTATAGAAAATTTCTCCTCAGTTCCCTGAGGATGATATTTTCTATAGAAAATTTCTCCTCAGTTCCCTGAGGATGATATTTTCTATAGAAAATTTCTCCTCAGTTCCCTGAGGATGATATTTTCTATAGAAAATTTCTCATCAGGTCCCTGACAATGATATTTTCTATAGAAAATTTCTCATCAGGTCCCTGACGATGATATTTTCTATAGAAAATTTCTCCTCAGTTGCCTGAGGATGATATTTTCTATAGAAAATTTCTCCTCAGTTCCCTGAGGATGATATTTTCTATAGAAAATTTCTCCTCAGTTCCCTGAGGATGATATTTTCTATAGAAAATTTCTCCTCAGTTGCCTGAGGATGATATTTTCTATAGAAAATTTCTCCTCAGTTCCCTGAGGATGATATTTTCTATAGAAAATTTCTCCTCAGTTCCCTGAGGATGATATTTTCTATAGAAAATTTCTCCTCAGTTCCCTGAGGATGATATTTTCTATAGAAAATTTCTCCTCAGTTCCCTGAGGATGATATTTTCTATAGAAAATTTCTCCTCAGTTCCCTGAGGATGATATTTTCTATAGAAAATTTCTCCTCAGTTCCCTGAGGATGATATTTTCTATAGAAAATTTCTCCTCAGTACCCTGAAGATGATATTTTCTATAGAAAATTTCTCCTCAGTTCCCTGAGGATGATATTTTCTATAGAAAATTTCTCATCAGGTCCCTGACAATGATATTTTCTATAGAAAATTTCTCATCAGGTCCCTGACGATGATATTTTCTATAGAAAATTTCTCATCAGGTCCCTGACGATGATATTTTCTATAGAAAATTTCTCCTCAGTTGCCTGAGGATGATATTTTCTATAGAAAATTTCTCCTCAGGTCCCTGAGGATGATATTTTCTATAGAAAAATTTCTCCTCAGGTCCCTGAGGATGATATTTTCTATAGAAAAATTTCTCCTCAGGTCCCTGAGGATGATATTTTCTATAGAAAATTTCTCCTCAGGTCCCTGAGGATGATATTTTCTATAGAAAATTTCTCCTCAGGTCCCTGAGGATGATATTTTCTACAGAAAATTTCTCCTCAGGTCCCTGAGGATGATATTTTCTACAGAAAATTTCTCCTCAGGTCCCTGAGGATGATATTTTCTACAGAAAATTTCTCCTCAGTTTCCTGAGGATGATATTTTCTACAGAAAATTTCTCCTCAGTTTCCTGAGGATGATATTTTCTATAGAAAATTTCTCCTCAGTTCCCTGAGGATAATATTTTATACAGAAAATTTCGCCTGAGCTCCCTGAGGATGATATTTTCTATAGAAAATTTCTCCTCAGTTCCCTGAGGATGATATTTTCTATAGAAAATTTCTCCTCAGCTCCCTGAGGATGATATTTTCTATAGAAAATTTCTCCTCAGTTCCCTGAGGATGATATTTTCTATAGAAAATTTCTCCTCAGTTCCCTGAGGATGATATTTTCTATAGAAAATTTCTCCTCAGTTCCCTGAGGATGATATTTTCTATAGAAAATTTCTCCTCAGGTCCCTGAGGATCATCTATTTTCTATAGAAAATTTCTCCTCAGGTCTCTGAGGATCATCTATTTTCTATAGAAAATTTCTCCTCAGGTCCCTGAGGATGATATTTTCTATAGAAAATTTCTCCTCAGTTCCCTGAGGATGATATTTTCTATAGAAAATTTCTCCTCAGGTCCCTGAGGATGATATTTTCTAAAGAAAATTTCTCCTCAGGTCCCTGAGGATGATATTTTCTAAAGAAAATTTCTCCTCAGGTCCCTGAGAATGATCTTTTCTATAGAAAATTTCTACTCAGGTCCCTGGGGATGATCTTTTCTATAGAAAATTTCTACTCAGGTCCCTGGGGATGATCTTTTCTATAGAAAATTTCTCCTCAGGTCCCTGGGGATGATCTTTTCTATAGAAAATTTCTCCTCAGGTCCCTGAGGATGATATTCTCTATAGAAAATTTCTCCTCAGGTACCTGAGGATGATATTTTCTATAGAAAATTTCTCCTCAGGTCCCTGAGGATGATATTTTCTATAGAAAATTTCTCCTCAGTTCCCTGAGGATGATATTTTCTATAGAAAATTTCTCCTCAGGTCCCTGAGGATGATATTTTCTAAAGAAAATTTCTCCTCAGGTCCCTGAGGATGATATTTTCTAAAGAAAATTTCTCCTCAGGTCCCTGAGAATGATCTTTTCTATAGAAAATTTCTACTCAGGTCCCTGGGGATGATCTTTTCTATAGAAAATTTCTACTCAGGTCCCTGGGGATGATCTTTTCTATAGAAAATTTCTCCTCAGGTCCCTGGGGATGATCTTTTCTATAGAAAATTTCTCCTCAGGTCCCTGAGGATGATATTCTCTATAGAAAATTTCTCCTCAGGTACCTGAGGATGATATTTTCTATAGAAAATTTCTCCTCAGTTCCCTGAGGATGATATTTTCTATAGAAAATTTCTCCTCAGTTCCCTGAGGATGATATTTTCTATAGAAAATTTCTCCTCAGTTCCCTGAGGATGATATTTTCTATAGAAAATTTCTCCTCAGTTCCCTGAGGATGATATTTTCTATAGAAAATTTCTCCTCAGTTCCCTGAGGATGATATTTTCTATAGAAAATTTCTCCTCAGTTCCCTGAGGATGATATTTTCTATAGAAAATTTCTCCTCAGTTCCCTGAGGATGATATTTTCTATAGAAAATTTCTCCTCAGTTCCCTGAGGATGATATTTTCTATAGAAAATTTCTCCTCAGGTCCCTGAGGATGATATTTTCTATAGAAAATTTCTCCTCAGGTCCCTGACGATGATATTTTCTATAGAAAATTTCTCCTCAGGTCCCTGACGATGATATTTTCTATAGAAAATTTCTCCTCAGGTCCCTGACGATGATATTTTCTATAGAAAATTTCTCCTCAGGTCCCTGACGATGATATTTTCTATAGAAAATTTCTCCTCAGGTCCCTGACGATGATATTTTCTATAGAAAATTTCTCCTCAGGTCCCTGACGATGATATTTTCTATAGAAAATTTCTCCTCAGGTCCCTGACGATGATATTTTCTATAGAAAATTTCTCCTCAGTTCCCTGAGGATGATATTTTCTATAGAAAATTTCTCCTCAGTTCCCTGAGGATGATATTTTCTATAGAACTGAGGAGAAATTTTCTATAGAAAATATCATCCTCAGGGATCTGAGGAGAAATTTTCTATAGAAAATATCATCCTCAGGGAACTGAGGAGAAATTATCTATAGAAAATATCATCGTCAGGGACCTGAGAAGAAATTATCTATAGAAAATATCATCCTCAGGGAACTGAGGAGAAATTTTCTATAGAAAATATCATCCTCAGGGAACTGAGGAGAAATTTTCTATAGAAAATATCATCCTCAGGGAACTGAGGAGAAATTTTCTATAGAAAATATCATCCTCAGGGACCTGAGGAGAAATTTTCTATAGAAAATATCATCCTCAGGGAACTAAGGAGAAATTTTCTATAGAAAATATCATCCTCAGGGAACTGAGGAGAAATTTTCTATAGAAAATATCATCCTCAGGGAACTGAGGAGAAATTTTCTATAGAAAATATCATCCTCAGGGAACTGAGGAGAAATTTTCTATAGAAAATATCATCCTCAGGGAACTGAGGAGAAATTTTCTATAGAAAAGATCATCCTCGGGGACCTGAGGAGAAATTTTCTATAGAAAAGATCATCCCCAGGGACCTGAGTAGAAATTTTCTATAGAAAATATCATCCTCAGGGATTTCTATAGAAAATATTATCCTCAGGGACCTGAGGAGAAATTTTCTATAGAAAATATCATCCTCAGGGACCTGAGGAGAAATTTTCTATAGAAAAGATCATCCTCGGGGACCTGAGGAGAAATTTTCTATAGAAAAGATCATCCCCAGGGACCTGAGTAGAAATTTTCTATAGAAAATATCATCCTCAGGGATTTCTATAGAAAATATTATCCTCAGGGACCTGAGGAGAAATTTTCTATAGAAAATATCATCCTCAGGGACCTGAGGAGAAATTTTCTATAGAAAATATCATCCTCAGGGACCTGAGGAAAAATTTTCTATAGAAAATATCATCCTCAGGGACCTGAGGAGACATTTTCTATAGAAAATATCATCCTCAGGGACCTGAGGAGACATTTTCTATAGAAAATGTCATCCTCAGGGACCTGAGGAGAAATTTTCTATAGAAAATATGATCGTCAGGGACTTGAGGAGAAATTTTCTATAGAAAATATCATCGTCAGAGACCTGAGGAGAAATTTTCTATAGAAAATATCATCCTCCGGGAGCTGAGGAGAAATTTTCTATAGAAAATATCATCCTCAGGGACCTGAGGAGAAATTTTCTATAGAAAATGTCATCCTCAGGGAACTGAGGAGAAATTTTCTATAGAAAATATCATCCTCAGGGAACTGAGGAGAAATTTTCTATAGAAAATATCATCCTCAGGGACCTGAGGAGAAATTTTCTATAGAAAATATCATCCTCCGGGAGCTGAGGAGAAATTTTCTATAGAAAATATCATCCTCAGGGACCTGAGGAGAAATTTTCTATAGAAAATGTCATCCTCAGGGAACTGAGGAGAAATTTTCTATAGAAAATATCATCCTCAGGGAACTGAGGAGAAATTTTCTATAGAAAATATCATCCTCAGGGACCTGAGGAGAAATTTTCTATAGAAAATATCATCCTCAGGGACCTGAGGAGAAATTTTCTATAGAAAATATCATCCTCAGGGACCTGAGGAGAAATTTTCTATAGAAAATATCATCCTCAGGGACCTGAGGAGAAATTTTCTATAGAAAATATCATCCTCAGGGACCTGAGGAGAAATTTTCTATAGAAAATATCATCCTCAGGGAACTGAGGAGAAATTTTCTATAGAAAATATCATCCTCAGGGAACTGAGGAGAAATTTTCTATAGAAAATATCATCCTCAGGGAACTGAGGAGAAATTTTCTATAGAAAATATCATCCTCAGGGAACTGAGGAGAAATTTTCTATAGAAAATATCATCCTCAGGGAACTGAGGAGAAATTTTCTATAGAAAATATCATCCTCAGGGAACTGAGGAGAAATTTTCTATAGAAAATATCATCCTCAGGGAACTGAGGAGAAATTTTCTATAGAAAATATCATCCTCAGGGAACTGAGGAGAAATTTTCTATAGAAAATATCATCCTCGGGGAACTGAGGAGAAATTTTCTATAGAAAATATCATCCTCAGGGAACTGAGGAGAAATTTTCTATAGAAAATATCATCCTCAGGGAACTGAGGAGAAATTTTCTATAGAAAATATCATCCTCGGGGAACTGAGGAGAAATTTTCTATAGAAAATATCATCCTCAGGGAACTGAGGAGAAATTTTCTATAGAAAATATCATCCTCAGGGAACTGAGGAGAAATTTTCTATAGAAAATATCATCCTCAGGGAACTGAGGAGAAATTTTCTATAGAAAATATCATCCTCAGGGAACTGAGGAGAAATTTTCTGTAGAAAATATCATCCTCAGGGAACTGAGGAGAAATTTTCTATAGAAAATATCATCCTCAGGGAACTGAGGAGAAATTTTCTATAGAAAATATCATGCTCAGGGACCTGAGGAGAAATTTTCTATAGAAAAGGCTTCATAAAATGTTTCTATAGAAAATGTTTTCCTTAGGGACCTGAGGAGACATTTTTTATAGAAAAATCTTTCTCAATGACCTGAGGAGAAATTGTGTATAGAAAAAATATGGGAAATTTTTTCCGACTACAAGTTCTTATATGACTTCTAAAGTAATCAGCAGGGCAGTTGATGACTCCTAAAGCTACCTGCAAGGCGGTAGATATCTTCTGAAGTCATCTTCATGGTGATAGATGCCTTCTGAAACAATCTACAAGGAAGCAAGGAGGTAGATGAAGCCAAGGTAGATGAAGCCAAGGAAGGAAGCCAAGGAGGTAGATGACTTCTGAAGCCATCTGCAGGCGATAGATGACTTCTTAAACCATTTAGGAGGTGGTAGATTACTTCTGAAACCACCTACATCATGGTAAAGGACTTTTGTGGCCATCTAAATGGTCATAAATGACTGGGAAGTCATATACAAGGCGGTAGAAAAACTTTACAAGCATCTACAACACCTTCTAAGGTCATATCCATGGCGGTAGATGTCTTCTTAAACTACCTACGAGGTGAAAGATGACATCAGGCAGCCATCTTCAAGGCGATAAATGACTTTCGAAGGTATCTTGAAGGCGGTGGATGAATTACGAAGCCATCTACAAGGCGGTAGATGATTTCTTAAGCCATATACAAGGTGGTAGATTACTTCTGAAACCACCTACATGATGGAAAAAGAATTTTCAGGCCATCAGCATGGCCATAAATGACTCAAAAGACATCTACAAGGCGGTAGATTTCTTTAAAGTCATATACAAGGCCGTATATGCCTTCTCGAGCCATATCCAAAGCGGTAGATGACTTCTTAAACCATCTACAAGGCGATAAATGATTTTCCAAGCCATCTTCAAGGCGGTGGATGAATTCTGAAGCCATATACAAGGCCGTGGAAGACTTCTGGAGCCATGTACAAGGCGGTAGATGACTTCTTAAATTATTTACGATGTGGTAGATGGCTTCTGAAACCACCTACTACCTGGTAATATATTTTTGAGGTCATGTATAAGGCGGTGGTCCCTGAGGATGATATTTTCTATTGAAAATTTCTCCTCAGGTCCCTTACGATGATATTTTCTATAGAAAATTTCTCCTCAGGTCCCTGACGATGATATTTCCTATAGAAAATTTCTCCTCAGTTCCCTGAGGAAGATATTTTCTATAGAAAATTTCTCCTCAGTTCCCTGAGGAAGATATTTTCTATAGAAAATTTCTCCTCAGTTCCCTGAGGAAGATATTTTCTATAGAAAATTTCTCCTCAGTTCCCTGAGGATGATATTTCTATAGAAAAATTGCCTCAAAATAACTGGGAAAGACCTGGATTTCATATAGAAAGATTTTCCTCATTGAGTCTGAGGAAGACTTTTTCTGACGAAAATTTTTCCTAGGGTCCCCGAGAAATATTTTTGCTGTACAAAATATCTCCTGAAGTCCATGAGAAAGAGTTTTTTCTATAGGAAATGTATCTTTAGATCCATGAGGAACAATAGAGAACAATAATTTTTAAACGTGTTTTTTTTTTCTTAAATGCTGAATTTTAGGTTTTATCCCTTCAAAATAGTTCTAGAGTGCTGAAAATATGGAATCATGCTGATTCATATTAAAAAATATCGGGGAAATTCCTAAAATTTTCTAATATCGCAATTACTCTTCTACGTCTTTGGCATCTTGTGTTGTCGCCCCTCAGGCTCCTAGTCTCTTGAAATGCATATCAATAAAATTTCATTTTCTCTGAATATTTACTTAACAATTTTTATTAGAGATCAATGTTCGCCATTTGAATAAACAAAATTGTATTTATTTATTGAGCGTCGGTTTTTGTTGTTGTTGTTTATTTGCAACAATTGAATGGAATGAATAACGCCACAAATAATATGGCAAAAAAATCAAATGTAAAAGAGGCATGAATTAAGAACTGGTTGGCAAAGAATGCGTATGTATTTCTTTGCAATGCAATGCAAAAGTGTATGAGGGGGGATCGGAAGGTAAAATATTGAAACAATTTTAAATAACACATGATAACGACTAAAACTAATCTTCAAGAGAATTTGTATCTTGGAACGCTTTTAAATTAAGTAATCTTAAAAAATTGAATAAATTAGTGACTGCCCATGCGTGTGAATCTCCCTTAGCCTCCTAAACATGTTGCATCCAAGTGTAGACCATAATTATCATTAAATCAAAAGTCTCTTCTAGTTATGCTTTGGCGTTCTGCACAACAATGTGTGGCGCAGTCATACTGCTGAGAGGGTCAGACACTAAAACACTCTGCTTACTGCCTCTGGTACCCGATGAAATCGTGTGTCGTTTAGTTTTTATTACGTCTGGACTTTGGACCTTAAAAACAGAAAATGCGAACAAGCGAAAAAGAAACTGGTTAGTCGCTTGTTTGGTTGGTTGGTTCAATTCGATGGATATGTTGCGCCTTCACTGTTCACCATGGCAAAGTTGTTTATCTGTTGCAGCATATGGAAAATGTCATCTGCCTGTACCTCAGAGTATAGCAGCTCAACGTACATACCTCAGCGATTCGTTATTTCTACTTTAATTACATGAGTTGTGATTGTGGTTTTGTTTTGAAAAATATCTTTTAATGTTGTTGTTGTTGTTGCATATACATACTTGTACATAAACCATTGAAGTGTTGCAGCGTCGCGTCATATTCGTTGGAATTTAATTGACAATACTCTAGGTCAGGAAAATCATGAAGTGGTCGTTATATGCACAACATAAATAAGCATTTCCGTATTCCACAATGTGGCATAAACTTTATTTGTTGTTGTAAATAAGTTCGATTGCTTTAGTTGATTGTTGTAATAATTTATAGAAAAAATAGTTCAGGCAAAAATTCCGACTCTCCGATGAAGGGAACCAGAAGATAATATTTCTCGTGAAATTTACATATACTGTCGGATTCAAACACTTCACATTACAGCATACCACAACATGGAATTATTACAAGAGTTGTCTTCAATTGACCGGAAGATCTTAAAAGCTGGATATAACCTATTACCTTCAAAATATCAAAATCCCAGACCTATTCTTTTAACTATTTGAACTATTTGAAAATTGGAATCAGGATTAATGACTGAATAACTTTCGCTGAACACAAAAAAAAACCTCCAATCAAAGGAGAAACTGTATATGGAGGCTGCGATTCAAATTGGCGGTACCACTCATGCCGATTTACTACCAAAGAAATGAGAACTATTTAAAACGGTGGTATTTTTTTGACAATTTTTTAATAAAAAATGTCTTTCGCATGGGTCATAAGAACATTTTTTTATATAGATATCTTCCTCAGGGCTCCCGAGTAAATTTTTTCTATAGAAAAAGACTTCCTCATCGGCCACCAGGGAAATCTTCTATAGAAAAAGTCTTCCTCAGGGGCCACAAGGAAAAAATCATCTATACGGGTCCTGAGTAAATTTTTTCTATAGAAAAAGTCTTCCTCATCGGTCACCAGGGAAATCTTCAATAGAAAAAGTCTTCTTCAGGAGCCACATGGAAAAAATCATCTATACGGGTCCTGAGTAAATTTTTACTATAGAAAAGGTTTCCTTTAGTGGTCAATGGAAAAATTTCTATAGAAAAATCTTTCTCAGGGCCACAAGGAACATTTTTCTAGAGAAATTTTTTCTTCAGGATCAAGAGACAATTTTTGCTATTGAAGAAGTCTTCCTTATGGTTCAAGTAACTTTTTTTTATAAAAAAGTCTTCCTCGGGGATCCTAAAAGTCTTTCGCATGAGTCCTAAGAAAACTTTTCTTTAGAAAAGTCTTCCTCAGGGGCCACGAGGAACATTTTCTATAGAAAAGGTCTTCTCCAGTGTCTACGAGGAAAAAATCATCTATACAGGTCCCGAGTAAAATGTTACTATAGAAAAGGTCTTCTTCAGTGGCCATGAGAACAATTTCTATAGAAAAAATCTTTCTCAGGGCCACATGGAACATTTTTCTAGAGAAAGTGTTTTCCTTAGGGATCTACAGGAAATTTATGCTATTGAAGAAATCTTCCTCAGGGGTCGAGCAACTTCTTTTCAATAAAAAGTCTTCCTCAGGGATCCTGAGAACAATAGATGATTTCTGAAGCCATCCACATGGCGATAGGTGACTTTTGAAATCATCAAAAAGCGGTGGATGATTTCTGAACCATCTTAAGACGAATATTTGTGATGTAATCTACAAAACTGCATACGAATTTTTAAGCCTTCCACAAGGTGGTAGATGACTTCCGAAGTCGGTAGAAGTCTTCTGAAGACACCTACAATGCATTATACGACTTCCGAAGGCATCTAGAAAGTGGTAGATGACTCCAAAGCCATCTAGGATATGTTGGATGACTTTTTAAACCATATACAATGCGGTGGACAAGTTCTGAAGCCATCGACAGGGCGGTAGAAAACTTTTTTAACCATCTACAAGGTAGTAGATGACTTCGTCAGCCATCTGCAAAAATTTAGATGATTTTCGAAGCCATCTACATGGAGGTAAATGACTTCTTAAGACTTCTACGAGATGGTGGATTCCTTCTTAGACCATCTACAAGGCGGTGGATAACTTCTGAAGCCATCTTCAAGGCAGTATATTACTTTTCAAACCATCTAAAAGGTGGTAGATGTATACCTTCTAGAGCAATCTACAAGGTGGAAAATGACTTTCGAAGACGATTGAAGACTTCTGAAGACATCTTCAAAGCGGTAGATGACTTGTAAAGCCATCTACAAAGCGAAAAATGACTCCTAAAGTCACCTACGAGGTGGTAGACGATTTCTAAAGCTATCTACGTGTTAAAAGATGACTTTCGATGGCATATGCAAGGTGGTGGATGGCTTCTAACGCTATCTGCAAGGTGCTAGATAACTTCTTAAACCCTCAAAAAGGTGGTAGATGGCTTCTGAAGCCATCTACATGGCTGTAAAAGACTTGATAAGCCATATATGTGACCATAAACGACTTTTGAAGCCATGTACAAGGCGGTATATCCAAAACCTTCTACGAAGTGGTAGATGACTTCGGAAGCCATCAAAAACACGGTGGATGACTTTTAAAGCCAAATACACGGCGATAATTGATTTCTGGGGTCATCTACAAGGCGGTATATAATTTGTGAAGCCATCTATAAGACTGTGTATAACTTGTGAACCTCTCCACAAGGCATTATATGATTTCTTAAACCATCACCGCGGTGTTATATTACTTTGGAAGCAATCTGTAAGGAGGTAGATGAGTTCGGAAGCCATCTGTAAGAAGATAGATGACTTCAGAAGCCATCTACAAGGCGGCAGAATACTTCCGATGCAATCTACAAGGCGGTGGATAACTGCTGAAGCTATTTGGATGAGGCTAGAAGACTTCTGATACCGTATACCTGGCCATAAATGACTTGCGAAGCCATCAAAAAGGTGGTAGATGACTTCCGATGTAATTTACGAGGCGGGGGATGAGCACTGAAGCCATTTACATGGAGGTAGAAGACTTGTGCAGCCGTATACCAGTCCATAAATGATTTGCGGTAGGTGACTTCGGAAGACAATATATAATTTTAAAGGCATCTACAAGGCCGTATACGCCTTCTAAAGCCATTTCCAAGGCGGTAGATGCCTTCTTAAACCATCTAAGAGGTGGAAGATGACTTCGGAATCCATCTACAAGACGATAAATTACTTTCGAACCCATCTACAGGGCCGTGAATAACTTCTTAAACCATATACGAGGTGAAAGATGACTACGAAAGCCATCTACAAAGCGATAAATGACTTTCGAAGCCATATTTAAGACGATGGATGACTTCTTAAGCCGTCTACAAGGCGGAAGATGACTTCTTAAACCATTTACGAGGTGTTAGATGACTTTGAAAACCATCTGAAGGGAGGCAGATGACTTCGGAAGCCATATACAAGGCGGAAGATGACTTTCTAACTCCGTGTAGAAGACTTGTGAAGCAGTAGCCAGGTAATACATGACTTGCGAAACCATTTACAAGGCGATAGATGATTTCTTAAGCCATAGAAGTTGCTTCGAACAATGTTGATTGGAGATTAATCTCTTTTCAGTGGGTTCTAAAGCATTTGAGAGCTTTTGAATAGTCATTCAGAGCAAAAATAACTTTTCAAATTCTTTAGAGCGGAGCAATAAGACCATGAGTAAGAAATTAATGAACCTGTTACGCAACCGGTTCTGGGATTCAGGATATTAGAATAAACGCAAGAAAAGCGAAACAGCTTGGCACGAACTGTTTGGGATCTGCTTAAAGTTTACACAAGGATCGCAGATGGCTGTGGGGTGTGACCCGCAAGATTTTGGGGTAGTTTGTGGTAGGAATTATTGACCCATCTTCATTTCCGCAGTACATGTGGTTAATAGTGTGGCTGTAGTCTTAGTGGCGGGTATTTTCATATACCTCGGGTGGAAAAATTCGACTAGATCAATGATATCGGCGTTTAGTCGGACACAAATATTATCAAAGAAGGGACATGCCACCATAAGCGTACACTAATCCGCATACGTTATTATCCAAGGTCCAAGCGGTTTGGATGATTTTGCGCCCGGATAATAGCTGCAACATCACACATCGTAAATTGTACGACCTACCTTGGCTGGAAGAGATCACAAACGACGTAGAACACTTCTCTTCATCCGGATTCTCAACAAATTGTCGACTAAAAAAACTCACGCACCTCTTCGGATCTGTCACAACCACGCCGTTAAAAATGCTAGATGACCGATCATACTTTTAACCAGGGTTCGACAATGCCTTAACCGTTATCCAGTATTTACTACTGTCGGTTCCAATATTGCAGCACATCAGATGCTCTAGCCACTTTTTCCGATTGTGCTCACCGACTTGTCAGTTCTCTGACTCTGGATCGCTAGGCCGCCGTACGAAAGAGGCTCATCATGCTCATTCGCTAATCCCGTCGCCTCTGCTGGGAAATTTGGTTTTATTTCAGGTATTCGACCAGCAACTTCCCAAGTCAATGGGTCAATAATTCCGATCACTGGTTATCCCACAGTTTTGCGAGTCACATTCGACAGCTTATACAAGTCGTCTGCGCATGTCACAGCTTTTTGTAAACTTTAAGCAAATCCCAAACATGTCGGGCCATGTTGACTCTTCTTGCGTCCCCTCACACCTCGGATGCCTGAAACCCGGAATAGGTTACGTAAAATCTATTCATTCATTTCTTACCCATGTGCTGATCATTATTGGCTCAGTAGTCAAATGCTCTGCTGTGACGATTTTGAAGGGACATTTTTAGCTGCGACAACTCAAAAGCTCTCAAATGCCCGGAGCAACCAGTGCTGCGAGGAAGGTCTTTTACCACCACATAGTTGGTTTCAGAAGTCACTATCGCCGTGCAGATGGCTTTAGAAGTCATCTATCTCCTTGCACATTGCTTTCGAAGTTTTCTTTCGCCATGTATATGACTTCAGAGGTCATCCACCGCTTTGTAGATTGCAAAGGAAGTCATCAACCGCCTCGTAGATGGCTTCCGAAGTAATCTGCCTCCTTACAGAAGTCTTCCTAAGTCATCTAAAATCGTGTATGGTTGAAGAAGTAATCTACCGCCGTGCATATGGCTGCAGAAGTCTGTAGATGGCTGTGAAAGTCATTTATTGTCTTGTAGATGGATTCCGAAGTCATTTTCCACCTCGTACATGGTTTTAGAAGGCATCTACCGCCTTGGAGGCATCTACAGCTGCGGAGATCTACCGCATTAGAGGCGTATACGGCCTTGTAGATGCCTTTAACAGTTATATATCGCCTTTATGCCCAGGTGTACTGCTTTACAAATCATCTACGAACTTGCAAATTGCTTCAGACGGCATCTACTACTATGTAGATAGCTTCGCAAGTCATATAAACTTTTACAGATGTCTTCCGAAGTCATCTACTACCTCGTAGATGGTTAGAAAGGTATCTACCGCCTGTTAGAGAGCTTCAGAAGTTGTCCATCGCCTTGTAGATGTATTAAGGAGTCATCTCGGATCTCGTAGATGGCTTTAGAAGTCATCCACCTGTTTGTAGATGGCTTCAGAAGTCGTATACCGCATTGTAGATGTCTTCAGAAGTCTTATACCGTCTTCGGAAGTCATCTACCACCTTGTATATTGCTTTAGAAGGCATACACCACCATTTAAATGGCTTCGGAAATCATATATTTTTTTACAGGTGGCTTCCCAATTCATCCTACAGCCTTGTAGATGGCTTCAGAAGTTGTCCATAGCATAGTAGATGGTTTAAAAAGTCATCTAGGATTTTGTAGATGGCTTTAGAAGTCATCCACCGGTTTGTAGATCTCTTCAAAAGTCTTCTACCGCCTTCGGAAGGCATCTACCACCTTCTAGATGGCTTTAAAAGTCATATACAGTTTTGTAGATGGCATCACATGTAATCTTCTGAAGATGGCTTCATCATCGGAAGGCATCTACCACCTGCTAGATGGCTTTAAAAGTCATATACAGTTTGGTAGATGGCATCACAAATAATCTTCTGAAGATGGCTTCATCATCTAACGTTTGTTGATGACTTCAGAAGTCATCTAAAAATACAGGGGGTATGAGTTCCAATCGAATCTACATTTATCATGAAATCTAAAGCTTCCTCCTACTGCTTTGTCTATAAAGAAGATAATCTTAAAGATAAGTGCTGCCCCAATACCCGAAGCCAAACGATGAAAACTTTAACACACAACAATCGTGGTCTTGAGGAATGAATTAGGACTCTCGAAAAATATCTGCAGGTAAGGTTAAAGAATTATAGACCAATTCCATTCACCTGAGCGTTGTAAAAGCTATTTCAGCAGTGCAAACACAAGCATCGACCAAACATCAGTTTTTGGCATGGACTTTTGATTTCATATTTCTATAGTATGATAAATTTCATTACCCTATTTATTTGAAGTATAAAGTATGGGAACACCTGTAAAAAATATCCATATAAAGCCATTATTACGATAATAAACCATCGACTAAACATACTCAAACATTTATTAGCAATGTTATTTAATTGGCACCTCTAATTATGGGAGGGTGTTTCTTTACGACAAACAAAAACCATCATCATAATCATGTGTCCAATTTTTAGCGAGCCATTCTGCAAAAGCTTTTGGACACAACAAAAGAATTGTTTTTGATGGATATTTCTTCTAAGAAATAATTGTTAGTTTTATAAAGTTTTTCAGATAAAAGATATTACGAACACAAAAATTATGATTTTAATTTAAAAATTTATCGAGAGAATATGTTCAATAACGAAGAGAATTATTATATTATATTTTATTATATTAATTTTTTTGTATTTTTCTTACTATTTTCTGTAACAATTATACATATTACGTTTTAATCATTTAATATTATTGCCCGCAGTGTAACCTTCTATAGTTCATTTGCTTAGCATACTTTTAGGCGTCATTCAATTAACTAATTAACCCTTAACGGCATTTAGCAACGGAAATGTCATATTGTTTACCGTTTGTTGTTTTATTTGGTGGATTGGCAAGCAAAAATATTTATTTTGAAAATTTTATATGTTAAATAATATATTTAAATATGTTTTTATTTTTTATTATTACTTATTTACACATATAATTAATTAATGTTTTTTTATTTTCCGATGTTTTTTTTTTTCTTCAACTAACGAAACCTTTTAAATGGCGCAAAATGCTCTAATACACTAAATCGTATATCGCTTACTAACATGAGTAGCGCAAGAACTAGATTACTAGGCAAAAAGCATATTTGAAAAAAAAAAATACCAAACCATCCCCCATTTTAATGTCCCCATCTGCATCATCCCCCCATCTTCATCATCACCATCATCACACACAACAAATATTATTCCTACCCAAAGTTGGTGGTTGTTGGGGTAGACTTTTACATACCCATACCTATAATTTCGTATCCCAAAGACTTTTTTGCGTTTCATTTAAAGTCGCACATGCTAAAAGTCATGTTGTTTTCCTTTTTCAAATAGAGGAACCACAACAGAAAACAACAACCCTTAAACTTGTAGTGAATGTTTCATTCAAAGGATGAAACTTCACAATTCCATTCTTCTCATCCCTTACAGATTTCGATTTCCATCATGCATAGGTATGTGAAATTTCAACATATTGCGTGTTGTTTTTTTGAGCACGTAAAAAGATTCTTCATTCAAGTTGTGATTTTGTGTTGTTTATTTCGTTTTGTTTATGTTGTTGTCTGACAAGTGTTATGTCAAAATTTTGAAAAGTTTGAAATTTGTTATGACAGAATTTGCGCATGTCATGTTATTTTCCAACTGTCAATGTGGTTTTGGCTATTCGATAAAAGAGGTCGTTGTATAGAGGTTTTGGGGAAAAGTATTGCCAGTCGAAAAAAATTTCATGCGAAGGAATTAAAAATAGTAGAGTATATAAAAATAATTTTAATAAAATCCACATTATAAAAAAGGTTTTTTATTTTAAATTCACGTTATAATTTTTTTTTTTTTTAAATGCACAGTATAAAAAATAATTTTTATGACATCCTCGTTATGAAAAATAATTTTTATAAAATCCAACTTATAAAAAATATAATTTTATGAAATGCACGTTATAAAAAATAATTTTTTAAAATCCACGTTATAAAAAATAAATTTTATAAAATTCTTGTTATGAAAAATAGTTTTTATGAAATCCACGTTATAAAATCTCTTTTTTTAAATACACATTATAAAATATAATTTTTATAAAATCCACGTTATAAAAACTAATTTTTATAAAAAGCACGTTTTATACAATCTATATATATATATATATATATATATATAAAATTCTTCAAGACTGCATGATGTTCGAAATTAAACTCCTCCGAAACGGCTGGGCCGAATTCTATGAAATTTTGTATGTGGAGTTTTTAAGTCTGAGAATAGGTTTTTAGCTATTTTTTATACTGGTCAGTGGAGTGACCAGGGAACCTCCCCCACAAAATTTTTTTAAGAAAACGTGAAATCAAAGATATTTTTGAACGTATTGTTTAAAAATTGATTGTAATACTATGGTAATAACTGTCTTGATCCTGAGTGGTCATCTCGGAAGTGGAATATCGCGGTCAGCTCAATTTTTTAAAAATGTATAATTATAGGTAATGTCCTTAATTTTAGTAAGCGTGACTACAAAAACGCTATAATCACTGGCTTCAATAATTGGGAAAGCGCGATCAACCCCACATTTTGGAATACAGTACAACCCAAATAACGTTAAATGTCCCTTGACCGAAATTCCAAAAAATCGATTGAGAAATCAGGCAAAACATAATTTCAAATATGGTTAAATAACTAGAACGTCTAAAAAATGTACATTGGTCACTAAAGCGATGGGCCAGAAATTCGGTGCATCTATAAACTATCTAAATGCATATAGGGTTCTTTAAGACTGACATGATTTTCTAAATTAAACTTCCGAATCGGCTGGACCGAATTGGATGAAATTGTGTGTAGGTTCATAAGGTGGTAGAATACCGAAAATGGAGGGTGTGGGGGACCACCCCAACAACGGATTTTAACAAATCACTAAATATCAGAGATTATTAGACGTATTGGTACTTAATACAATTGCAATTGTGGCCTCTGCCATTAATGGGTGTTTTGGAAACAGAATACCGCGATTGCGTCCAATTTTTGAAAGCTTTATTCTTACTGATAAGATTTACAAATTTAGTAAGTAAGACAGCAAACTTGGCAGGAACATTGACTTCAGTGCTTGGAATAGCTCGATCAAGACCACGTTTTTTTAATAGAGCAAAGTCTAGATAAACCCAATAGCATTTTGAAGTCATTTTTATGAATCACAGATGTTTTCATGTTTAGGAGTGCAAAATAATAACGTGTTCAATGAAACATCTCTGTTAACAAGAAGTAAAAACGACGTTAAGTTCGAAAGGCCCCAACTTTTATGCACACCACCATAAATTATATTGAAATCAGGTTTAAGCCATTCAGGTTGAATAATGTGGCTAAAACATTCAAAATCCCCAAAAAATCGGTAGGTATCGTTTTTTAAATGAAAACATGGTTTTATACCGACAATTCTTTGCTGAAATATTTGATACCTCCAAGGAAGACTAAATACCAAATATAGCCATTTCTGTTGAATAATGCCGCTAAAACCTTAAAAATCGAAGGTATCGTTCAATGAAAGCTACATAAAAAACTTCTACCGAATATTCTATGCGGGAATGTTTTATACCCACAATAAAGACAACACACCAAATTGCCATAGTCATTTCGGTGGGATAATGAGACTAAAACTTCCAAATTATCTAAACTCGGGAGGTACCGTCCTATATGCCGGTAATTCTCTGTAGAATTGGTTTATACCCCCAAGGGAGACTAAGTACCAATTATAGCCATTTCGTATGAATAATGTGGCTATAAACTAGAAAATACCGAAGTTCGAGGTACCGTTCAATGAAGACTATTTAGAAACCTGTACCGAATATTCTATGTTTTATACCCACACTGAATACTAAATATCAAATTGCAGCCATTTCGGTGGGATAATGAGACTAAAACCTCCAAAATATAGACACTCGGGCGGTATTGTTCTAGGATAGTTCTATCAAAACGTGGACCTATGCTGATCATCCTTTGCAAAAATGCTTTACGCCTCTAAGGGAGATTAAATTCCAAAGTATTGTCATTTCGGTAGGATAATGCGGCTAAAACCTTAAGCATTCCGAAAATCGGGCGGTCAGTCGGTGCTATATCAAAATATTAACTGATATAACCAATTTTCAATACCAAACACGCTACGAGAAAAAAATAAAAACTTCTGTACCAAATTGAAAAGCTCTATGTTAAATATCGCGAGCTGTATCTTAATTTCAACATGTAGACGGACATCGTTATATTCACTTATTTTTTATGTTGATCACGAATATATACTGTATAGGTTCTCCGACGAATATTCCGATGTGTTACAAACAGAATCATAAAGTATATTATACCCTTCATATTATTTTGGAGGCTTTAATTAAAGTAATATTCTATTTTACATCTGGAGAAACCATTGCATGAGGGTTATACCAAAACGTTGATTTATCGTCAATTCGGTTCGAATATCTAGAGGTACCAATATTAGATAGATACATTGTAGATAGATTACTAAGCCTTACACGGAAATCCAAAACGACGGGCCAGCAACGCGGAATCGGGTCAGCTAGTTTTTTATAAAATCCACATTATAAAAAAAGATTATTAAATCCACGTTATAAAAAATGATTTTTGGTGGCTTTGGGAAGAGTATTTATTATCAACTTAAAAAACTGCTGTGTGAGGGAATATGAAACAGGGCACACTGGTCGAAACCACTGATCTAGCGGCGAGAAAGTCCAAAAATCAAACTATAAAATTGCGAAATATTTTCCATTGTATCGATTACAGACACTTTGCTGACAAAAATTTTGTTTTTCATTTTTGTTGTTGTAAATATTCACTCAGTCATTTACTATCAAATACAATAAATTTTGCTGCATCAGATTTTAAAAAAATTTTTGCTAAAAAATTGTCTTCTTCATATTTGTTTAAATGTTAAATAAATTTGTAATAAAACTGAGCATAATTTCTTTTTAATTGATAGCGGAGGGTGTGAGTTAAATTATAAAAATAGTTAAATTATAAAAATAGGGTTTTTATTGGTTTTACGGAATAACCACATTAAGGCTGCAAATATTTGCAAATCTTCTGATAACTGCACTTTTAAAATATGTGATTTTGCTTTAAATTAATACTAATTTAGATGGGTATTTGTATGTGAGCTATATCAAAATATGGACCTATCATTCGACATTTTTGCAATGAGTAGTTCTACCCCCGGAGACCCTAAAATATCATATTATAGCTAAATCCGGTAATAAATATGGGGTAACAAGCAAAAATTCAGTGAATCGGGGGGTGCCATAAAAGGGGGCTACATCAAAACATAAATCCAAACATAAATGAAAACGTTTATAAAGGGAAACATTTCAAATGAAACAGTAAAAAATGTTAAGTCCGACCGGGCCGAACTTTTTATACCCTTCGCCATAACATATTCTGATACTAAATATGGAATATTATTTTCTTTCATGTCCACAATTTTAGGTGACTAAAATGCATCTAAAAATGTCTTCAATCGGGCGGCACCTTTATATAGAGCTATATCCAGGTATTAACCTGTGTGGAAAATTTTTGGTGTAAAAGTTTTGTGACCACTGAGATCCTCAAATGTCGAATCACCGATAGTTCTGTTAACAAATGCAGCTGTACTCCTCAAAAAACCTAAAATCGGGTAGTAAAAAATGCATCTAAAAATGTCTTGAATCGGGCGGCAAATTTATATGGAGCTATATCAAAACATGGACCATTGGGAAACTCAAACGTCAAATTACAGATAGCTCGGTGAAAAAATATAGTTGAAATTGTCAAAATACCCAAAATCGTAAGATGCTGTTATATAGAGCTACACAAAAGCATGGATCTATGTTGACAATTCGTCGGTGTCATGCTTAAGTGTTCCATACGCCATTTGCCTGATTCTAGAAAAACTCAAGTTAATGTTTAAGGCCATACGGGATAAAAATGGTGCAATAATCCAATACTTTAAGAGCTCAGTTCTACTTAACTAAACTCATAGAATATATCATTAGTTTATTTTAGTCAGATATCTGTGATAGTCTAGAAGTTATGGCCAATTTTTATAATTGCAAAAGGTTGCTGAATTGTTCCATGAAATCTTTTTTTCATGTTTTTGGCAGTTTGTGTCACATGGAACACGTTTTGTCACATTTCAACCAAAACACTTTTTATCAATCGTGTTCCACCTCCCTTATATGAAGTGTTACTGTGGAATCAGGACTTTAAATGAAACATTTATTTTTCTCATATAAATACAATAAGGACCATAATTTTAGGTTTCCTTAACACTTACACTATGCAACACTGAAAATGCAAACAACTTCTAGTATGCATTTTTTGAAAGTACATATTTAGACTACAAAAACCCTAGTAGGGTTTTGTCCTGTCAGATCCAGTTCGGATTTTATGGCCTCATCTAAACCGGGCTAAATCTACACTTTTTTTGCATTTATCAGGCCTTTATCTCAGAAACGAATAGGAATTTGGCCTTGCTGTCTTTTCAATATTGTAGCCCTAAACCAGTAGAACTTATCTTTTGAAAAAATCAAATAAGAAAAACTCCATCTAGGGCGTCAAAATCTATAAAATATTGAAAATTTTACATCATTGCTGAAATTCTGGTCAGTATCGACTAAACTATTGGGAGTTGAACCAAGTAACTTTTTTCAAAAATCTTCCAAATAAAGTTCTCACCAATTCTTTAGAACATTCTGAAACTCTAAAATGCTAACTTTATGTTGTTTCAGCGATATTTTGCATTATATCTTTTGCAACACGTATTTCAAACACAGTTCACACCAACAGTTTATTCTCACATTTCGGATTTCACTACATTATTGACATTTTTATTAAATCGTCGTTGAAAAATGTACTGAAAACAACAGCATAGAGGCATTTTACAACAATAACATGTTCTGAAGAGTTGTGTATTATATTCCAGGGAATATTTTTCCAAAAGAAAATATTCAGGAAAAATTAACGGTTTTGGAGATACGATGCGAAATGTATAAAATTTGTGGCATTTTTGCATATATTTTGAAATTTGGGGCAACAAATTGAGTTTTTCGAGTTCATTGTTTCTCCAAATATTATACTCTTGTCCTTATCTACAAATTTGCTTCAGAGGTCAGAAGAGATATAGCCCCGAATTTCTTTAAAAACTCAATATTTAACAATGTTTGGAAGGGGCCATAAAATCCGAGCTGGATCTGACACAACAAAACCCAACTAGGGTTTCTTGTCGTTTGGGTCTGTACTTTCAAAAAATCATCAGTTCGAATTGTTTGCACAAGATCACCTTAATAATGTTGCACAGTGTTATTTAAGGGATTGCCTCCACTTATCACTACTTTTTTGTGGTAAAAATTTCGGTCGGACAAAACGGATTGATATTTTGCATTTCTATGGTAACACAAAACATTTAAACCCGTTTTTCTTTTAATATCATTTTTGTAGTCGGTGTCCACCCTAGCTTCTAGTCGAATGGACGTATATTTTGCGTATATTTTTGCGGACTTGCATCAACATTTTGTCTTTAAACTAGGGATTTTTTGTTTAAACGATTTATAAATTTTCGTTTTCATATAACAATACAATATTGAAAAATATTTGGATTTAGAAACTATTATTCTTCAGTTTTTAAACCAAGTCCTTTAAAACAATTTGTTCCATACGCCACATTATTCGTAACTTGGCAAAAATGGGCAATTTTTTGTTCCAAACGCCATCATTTTTGGTGCGGAACAATTCGTTTTTGTCCCTTTTTGTTCCAAACGCCAAACGACATGGATATGGAACTAAAAAGTTCAAAGTTGTTTTGTTCCATACGTCAGGCTTTATGGATATGGAACAAAACGAAAAAAATTTTTGGGTCACAAAGCGGATATGGAACATAATGGCATCTGAATATCTCAGAAACTATAAGAGATAGAGAAAAACCGACCAAAAAAAACTGAAAGAGCATGGTTCAAAACCTTGTACGGTATCTTTATCTCAAAACGTCAAAAATGGCGTATGGAACACTTAAGCATGACACCGACGAATTTTTGACGATATGTCAAACTACAGGTAGTTGGTAAAAAATTGGATAGAATCCCCAAAACACCTAATATCGGGAGGTACCTTCATACGGGGGCTTATACCAAAAAACCATACACCTGTATGGACAATTTTCAGTGTGCCAAAAAATTTTCAAAATGCCAAAAATTGGGAAAAGCTGTTATATGAGGGCTACAACAAAACAGGGACCTATAGTGACCATTTTTGGTGGGGACGTCTTGTCATCACTGGGAACTTCAAATGTCAAATTATAGATAGTTCGGTCAAAAAATTTAGCTAAAATCATCAAAATACCGAAAATCGGGAGGTACCGTTATATGAGGGCTAACCAAAATTTGGACTTATGTTGACAATTTTTGGTGGAGATGTTTTTTGACCAGTGGGAATATCAAATGTTAAATTACAGGTAATTCCTTTAAAAAATTTAGCTAAAATATTCTAAATACCGAAAATCGGGAGGTACTGTTATATGGGGGCTATACCAAAACAACGGCCTATGTTGACAGTTTTTGGTGGATATGTTTTGTGATCACTATGAAACACAACTGTCAAATTACAGGTAGTTCGGTCAAAACTTGTAGCTAAAATCCTCTAAATACCAAAAATCGGGAGGTACCGTTATGTGGGGGCTATACCAAAACATGGACCTATGTTGAAGGTTTTTGGTGGAGATGTTTTGTGACCACTTGGAACCTCAAATGTAAAATCACAAGTAGTTCGGTCAATTAATGTAACTAAAACCCCAAAAATACCGAAAATCGGGAGGTACCGTTATATGGGACCTATACTAAAACATGGACCTATGTTGAGAGTCTTTGGTGGAGATGTTTTGTGACCACTGGGAACCTCAAATGAAACATTGCAGGTAGTTCGGTCAAATAATGTAGCTTAAATCCCCAAAATACCGAAAATCGGGAGGTACCGTTATATCGGGCCTATACTAAGACATGGACCTATGTTGACGGTTTTCGGAGGAGATGTTTTGTGACCACTGAGAATGTAGCTAATGTAGCTAAAATTCTCAAAATACCGAAAATCTGGAGGTACCGTTATATGGGGGCTACACCAAAACATGAACCTATGCCCATATTTTTTGGAATATAAGTTTCTTGATCGCTAGGAACGCTGAATGTCAAATTATAGCTAATTCGGTTTGAAAATGTGACTACAAACGGCAAAATACCTTAAATCGGGCGGTACCGTTATATTGTGGCCATACTATAACGTGGACCGATACAGCCCATCATCGACCATTTTAGACCCCAAGTATGTTTGGACCAAATGTGTTTCAGACAATTTGGAGTCGATTGAGCAATGTCCGCCTATCTGTCTGGCTGGCTGGAGCGCACGATAACTCTCGAACGAATCAACCGATTCGATCCAAAATTTAGCCTTCGTAATATTTTGTCCAAACATAGTTTAAATTCGAAGATAAGCCATATCGGTCCACTCCTTCATGTACCTCCCCCACAAAAGTTCAAAAATATTCAGAAAAATTGTGCGCACGATGACTCTTGAAGGGAGTGACCGATGTAAGTCCATATTTCTTGGGAAAACAGCCCGATAACTCTCGAACTGTTTAACCGATATGGCCCAACATTTGGTCTTCGTCACATATCCAAACTTAGTTTCATGGGCAATACCGGTCCACAACTTTCGGTACTTCTCCCCAATATTTAAAAAATGTCACTAAAATGGTAGGACGATATCACTTGAATGGGCAACCAATTTGGTCCAAACTTTGGATCTCCTAACATTTTATCCAAATTTAGTTTAACTTCTAAAAAGGCCCATATCAGTCCTTCCTAAGGGTACCTGCCCTACAAAAGTTCAACATTTGTATCTTAGTGCAGTTAATTCCTAATCCACATTTTTGTCGGCAAGTTCAATTGTCCAAAATCGACAATAAAATTCTGAAGAGACCTTCAATACTTTCGATCTGTCCGGAGGTGAAAGTTTCGCTTCACATTGGCTGAAGGTATATATCTGTCGGCAAAGCAGACTTACACTTTTTTACTTGTTATTGGTAGAATATCTACAATTTAACAGCATGATTTACTGCTAATAAACAAATAAATAAACATACGGCTATACGCTATCTACTTTTACATCATTTCTTACTGCGAGAAAAAATACAAACTAAAATATATAATTTAATAAAGGCCCAGTGCCTCTGAATCATACCGACAATATAAGGAATCCTCAACCAGGTCATTCTCAAGGTTTTGTGCTCTGTCCAAGGAACCAGAATGGAAAAACATAGGAAACAATGGGTCTGATCACCTGTTTGTAGATCAAGAGTTTTATTCCATTAGAGAGACCACTATTTTGCCGAAGTACACCTTGATAGGCAAAATAAACTTCTTTGGCTCTTTCAAGGATAAAATCTATATGTCTTATAAACTCAAATTTTTCGCAGAAAACTACTCCTAAGTACTTGATTTTATCTTTTATTAGGATAACCTCACCACCAACTATTAGAATCGAGTAGAAAGACCTAAAATTCGGAAAAACGGCCTTCGGTTTGCCTCTGAACACGATGGCTGAACATTTGTCCACGTTCAGCTTGAGGTCGGACCTAGAAAAATGTATATATATGTCCTCAAGCTAAACGTTAAGGCAAGAAGACACAGTCTTTGCTCTTGGGCCAGGCATCGCCAGTATCCCATCGTCAGCATACATGAGTAGCAGGTCTCCTTGGGAGATTCAGGCATGTAACTCACAAAAATATTGTAAAGTATAGGACCCAGAAGAGAGCCCTGGGGAATTCCAGCTCGAACAGGTCTTTTAGTGGAGAGACGGTCTCCTACTTTAACTCTAATGCTCTTTTCCTTGAGATAGCTACCACAATCACTAGATGGTGAGCCTTTCTTCAGAATGGGTACTACCCCAGCTTTATTCCAGGCTTTGGGAAGTACCCTAGGTTCAGTGAATGATTTTACAAAAAAAGTTATAAATAAATTATTTTTCATTTCAAATTTTCATAGAACAAGAATCCAGCCCCAGGCCTGTATAAACGTTGTTCCTTGTTTTTTTTATACCCTACACCACTATGTGGGGAGGGTATTATAAGTTGGTTTTGGCCAAAAAGTTTGTAGCGCATCGAAATAATGGTCGTAGACCCATACTTATATATACCAAAATGAATGTCTCGACGAGCTGAGTCGATCTGGCTATGTGTGTCCGTCCGTCTGTCCGTCCGTCTGTCCATCTAAATCTTGTAATCACGCTACAGGTAGCAATTTTGATCGGATCGTCACGAAATTTTGGATGTTGATGGGGGTCTCGGAGGGGAAGAAGCCTATTGATTTTGGTGATGGTCGGATAATATTTAGGGGTCGGAATGGGCAAAAAACTTATGTGGATAAAAAGACAACGTTTTTTTTCCAAAGCGAATATCTCAGCTCCTATACGGGGTATACCAAAAGCATGATGTAAAGTAGGTTCTCGTAGGTGATCAAACAACGAAGATATCACAATAGTCGCAAATAAAACCCAAATTTTCATTTTTGCAATTTTAAATATAATGACGAATATCACAGCTTTGGTTGGGGACTTTCCAAAAGCAAAGCCTGGCTGTGAAAGTAGAAGATCCCATCTTTACAATGATGTAAACTAGGTCGGCGTAGGTGACCAAATAACGGAAATATCGCAATAGTAGGTAATACATCCCATTTTTTCACTTTTTTTGGAAATCACGCTACAGGCCTCAATTTTGATCGGATCGTCACGAAATTTTGAGGGTTAATGGGGGTCACACAGATGAAGAAGCCTATTGATTTTGGTGATGGTCGGATAATATTTAGGGGTCGTAATGGGCAAAAACTTATTTTCCAAAGCGAATATCTCAGCTTCAATATGGGGTATACCAAAAGCAGAACCTGGCCATGAAAGTAGAAAATATCGCCTTTCTAATGATGTAAAGTAGGTTCTCGTAGGTGATCAAACAACGAATATATCGCAATAGGCGCTAATAGAACCCAACTTTTTATTTTTGCGATTTTAATAATAATGACGAATATCACAGCTTCGGTTGGGGATCTTCCAAAAACAAAGTCTGACTATGAAAGTAGAAAATCCCATCTTTACAGTGATGCAAAGTAGGTTGGCGTAGGTGGCCACATAACGGATATATCACAATAGTCGGCAATACATCCCATTTTTTCATTTTTTTGTAATCACGCTACAGGTCGCAATTTTAATCGGATCGTCACGAAATTTGGGGGCTACAGAGAAAGAAGCCTATTGATTTTGGTGTTGGTCGGATAATATTCAGAGGTCGGAATGGGCAAAAAACTTATTTAGAGAAAAAGTCAACGTTTTATTTCAATGAAAGTAGAAAATATCACCTTTGCAACGATGTTACGTAGGTTGTCGTAGGTGGTCAAACAACGAAGTTATCGCAAAAGCCGCTAATAGAACACAACTTTTCATTTTTGCGATTTTAATAACGATGACGAATATCACAGCTTTGGTTCCGGACATTCCAAAAGCAAAGTCTGACAATGAAAGTAAAAAATCCCATTATTACAATGATGTAAAGCAGGTTTGCGTAGGTATCCAAATAACGGAGATATCGCAATAGTCGGTAATACATCCCATTTTCCCACTTTTTTGGAAATCACGCTACAGGTCGCAATTTTAATTGGATCGTCACATTTCGTCAAATTGTGGATGTTATTGGGGGTCCCACAGAGGAAAATCCTTTTGATGTTTGTAATGGGCGGATATTATTCAGGGGTCGGAATGTGACAAACAAAAATATTTGGAAAAAAGGCCAACGTTTTATTTCAAAGTTAATATCTCCCTTCTGTAGGAGGTATATCGAAAGCAAAACCTGGCAAGGAAAGTAGAAAATATCACCTTTACAACGATGTGAAGTAGGTTGTCACAGGTGGTCAAACAACAGAGATATCGCAACAGTCGGTAATGCATCCCTTTTTCCATTTTTGTGCAATCACACTACGAAATTTTGATCGGATCCTTTTGGGTTTGATGGGGGTCTAACACAGAAAGAAGCCTATTGATGGTTGGCATACATCCCACTTTTCCATTTTTTATTTGGGTTGTACTGTCGATGCACTTAAATGCGTTTAAAAAAAATTGACCTGTGTTAATGTAGACATTCAGAGCAAAGGCGCTAAGCTATCCCAATTTTAATATTTTCAATTTTATTAGTCTAAAGCTTATGAACAGGGGTAGTGGTGTATGGTATCAAATAGTCGGCCCCGACCCGACTATAGCCTTGGCTCACTTGTTTTATTTTATACTTGGTAAAACACATTTGACTAAACTCGTAAATGTCGCAAAAATTCGTTATTTCGTTTTAATTGAAGGAAAATGTATAAAAATATCAGTTAAAAACATCGAGATTGAGTCATTATTACGTTAATAAACTTTAATATAAACGAAATGTGTGGGGCCAAATACAGTTTTGTGTCGCGTTACAACAACCACATCAAAACTTCAAGAAGAAACTTGGCATCACACATCTTTCTTGTGTTTGTTGATTTTGGAGCGTGAAACGCCACCGAATGTATTTAGCCCCTCGGTCCGTTGAGTGTCGTTTTACGCGTCAAATACAACAACCACATTAAAAATATGTAATTGATGCCAAGTAGTTTCTTGAAGTTTTCATTTGGTTGTTGTTACGCGACACACAACGGACCGTATGTATTTCACCCCTAAGTGTGTTGGGCCCCTGAATGTGTTTGACACAATCCATTCGCTGCTTTTCGTGTCATGCGCTAAAAAAATAACCACATGAAAAATTCAAAAGAAAACTTGGCATCACTTACATTTTTCACGTTGTTATTGTAATACGGCACTCAATGGAGCCTTTAAAGCAGTGTTCACCAGCGCGCTGCTACTGAGAGCAAATTATCGTAACTTTCAATCCAAAACACACTGTAATGTATGCTCAGTTGCTCTCAGTACGGGCTCGCTGGTGAACACTGCTTTAAAGAACGAAAAACGGCCTAACTTTAATATCCCTCGCTATAAGGAAGCAGACAAATCATGCTTAAGAATAAGCTAAAGTCTTTAGAATAATTAAAATTATCTGGTACTTTTACATGGGTCTAATACAAACGCGTTGATCTAAATCTAGAACTTTCTGCAAGGGAGGGCCAACACGAAATTTCAGCAGATTCAAAAGGCAACAAATAAGGCGGATCATCAGTTTAAAGGGGGCTATATCTAAACTTGGAAACAAATTGAGAAGGTCTCTTGTACCTAAAAGCCTATAATAAGTCATCAGTATTGTCATTAGAAGTCCTTTAAAATCTTCCGTCATTAGGAAAGTTTTATAATGGTTTCTGTTCCTGGAAGACCATTAGAAGGCAATCCGTTCCTAAAGACCTTCAAACGATCTTCATTTCCAGGAAGGGCATTTATAAAATACTTTAGAAGGTTTATTCTTCCCTAAAGAGTAAAGGTGGTTTTCTCATAGATATACATAGGTAAATGGGTGTCAACGTGGTGCAATGGTATGCACACCCGCCTTGCACGCTGAAGGTCGTGGGTTCGTATCCCACAGTAATGTTGGCGACATTTTCGTCGCGTTAGAAATAAAACCCTTCCCCTTTATAAGGAGGCGATACAGTCAGTGCATTGTTTCAATTTGAACTTCTATACCTCAAAAACGGTAAAACTTACGAAAATATCATAAAGGTCAGTCTTGTGGAGAATTTTCACAGCTACAACATTTTCTTTAGGCCCATATACATAGGACTCGCGAACAAAGATAGAGTTTGAATGCGGTACTCACACACCAACCCCAATCCATTGCATTAAGATCGAGACGATGCCGCCGCCTAAATACGTATTGGGCACGAAGTGACAGAACGATACCCAACACATGAATTGAATGTGGATTGGGACCGCACGACACGCTGTATATTTTAACTGTCCAACTAACCACACTCAACTGACTCCTGATCAGTATAGGCCGCAGAATTTGTAAATCTGTACTTAGAGGAAGAAGAACCATGCAACTGAAAGATATACGAAATAACATATTTGCGTTGCTACAACAACAACAGGGCTAAATCGACTGCAAATTGCCTGAAATTTTTTCCAAACTGACTGGGGTCTAAAACCATTATTTCGATAAGGTATATTTAGCGTAAAGGCTGAGGGTATAAAAACGGCTTCGAACTTACCCCACCCCATTCAATGCGACGCTATTGATTGTATACCACCTACCCAAAGCCAGATAAGGGTCAATTAAGAATTAGGCAGCAGAAGCTAAAAATACCCTTCAGCGTAATGTTGCCGACGCACAGTGGTGCAGAGACATTTTTTCCTGGTCAAAACTCTGTAGAGATATTTTCATAATTCTTTTTTTCTGGACAGATAACATAATCAGCTTTCTGATGCTTTGAATTCGGTCTATTAGACAATGTCAAAGTTGAAAATTTGAGTTTTTTAATATTTTGCATCAAAAAAGGGTGTTTTTGAGTTTTTCATATGTTTGTTTTAACTATTTAAACAAGGTCAAACACTAATAAACAAACCATAAAAATACGAAAATTAAAAACATAAATTTTTCCAAAAACAAGTGAAAACTTTGAAAAAATAAACAATGAGTAATGTTGCTAAAAAGCTATAGAATAGGCTCCATGTCGATTAAATGAAAAGCTTTCCTATTTACCGCCAGACCCACTTTAGCAGATTCCTTTTTCCTTTTGCAAAGGTGTCAGTTACTTCCTTTACCGTCACGGTGTGCTTTATCCAAATTTAAGTGGAAGGTGCTTACACCTGGGAAGTTTTTGCAGATTCTGAAACTACAATGCTCATAGATGAGAAATATGAAGAAACAAATAAAAAAAGCCAGAGGGATTTTCAAATAAATCGCGATTTAAGTTCACATTTTTAGGGGTTCTTTAGGTTTTAACAATTTTGCTTGGAAAACGCGAGTCCAATGTAAATGGGTCTAAAGAAAATGTTGTAGCTGTGAAAATTCTCCACACGATTGACCTTTATGATATTTTCGTAGGTTTTACCGTTTTTGAGATATAGAAGTTCAAATTGAGACAATGCACTGACTGTATCACTTCCTTATAAAACAATGTCATTACTGCAATTTTCCAAATTAAACTTATATATCTTGAAAACGGCACAACATAGCAAAAAATAAATCATCCAGTCCTATAGTGAATTTTCAGAGCTTCAACATTTTCTTTAGTCCCATTTTGATATGACTTGCGGTTTCTAAGCAAAATCTTGAAAACTTAAGATAAAAACCTAAAAATTTGAACAGAACCTCTATATCCCAAAAATTATAGAACCTACGAAAAAAACTAAAAATCAGTCTTGTAGAGAATTTTCACAGCTACAACATTTTGTATAGACTCATTTCGATTCGACTTGCGGTTTCCAAGCAAAATCGTGAAAACCTAAAAAAACCCTAAAATTGTGAATTTTCATCGCGATTTATTTAAAAATCCCTCCGGCGATTTTTTCTGGTTTTTTCATTTTTTTTATCTATGAACATTTCTGTTTTAGAATCCGGGAAATCTCCCAATCTCCAATCTGCTGGTATCCAATAGTAGCGAAGACGATGATACCACAGATCCAATCCCAGAAGATGGTATAGAATGTATACCGCCCGGCCAAGGTGAGGTAAAAACAGCAATCAACCGGCTGAAGAATAATAAAGCAGCAGGAGCCGATGGCTTACCAGCCGAGCTGTTTAAAACCGGAGGCGACGCGCTGATAAGGTGTATGCATCAGCTAGTTAGCACCATCTGGCAGGAAGAACGCGTACCCGACGATTGGAACCTGAGCATCCTATGTCCCGTCCACAAGAAAGGAGATAAGACTGTATGCTCAAACTATAGGGGCATAAGTCTTCTCCCTATTGCCTATAAGATAGTGTCAGGGATATTGTGCGAACGACTAAAGCCAATGGTCAACGAAATAATTGGACCATACCAATGTGGCTTTAGACCTGGCAAGTCCACCATTGACCAGATATTTACCCTGCGGCAAATCCTAGAGAAGACCCAAGAGATGCAGATCGACATATTTCACCTTTTTGTCGATTATAAAGCAGCATTCGACAGTCCCCTCCGATCAAAGGTATTCCACGCAATGTCTGAATTTGGTATCCCCGCAAAGCTCATCCGGCTTTGTAAGATGACTTTAACTGATACTAGGTCCTCAGTTAAAATTGGAAAGAACCTCTCCGAAGAATTTTGTACCAAAAGAGGTTTCAGACAAGGAGACAGCCTTTCGTGTGACCTATTCAACATTTTGCTGGAAAAGGTAATACGAGATGCAAATGTCAAAAGAAATGGCACAATTTACACCAATAGCCACATGTTACTTGCCTATGCTGATGACATAGACATCATGGGACGATCAGTAAAGGAAGTAACTGATACCTTTAGGAAGGTCGAAGCAGAATCTGCGAAAGTGGGTCTGGCAGTAAACGGCGAAAAGACCAAATTGATGGTGTCGACGCGCAAAGCGTCCATAGAGCTCGGACCAACTGTAGAAGTTGGTACCTACAATTTTGAGGTAGTTAAAGACTTCGTCTACCTCGGCACTGCCATAAACACAACAAACAACATCAGTTGTGAAATAAGAAGAAGAATTGTATTGGCCGACAGATGCTACTATGGTCTAAGTAAGCAATTTAAAAACAAATGTATGGCTCCGAAGCATGGGTACTTGCGCAAGCAGATAAGGCAGTGCTTGGTGTGTTTGAGAGGAAAATTCTTCGAAAGATCTACGGGCCGATTTGCGTTGACGGTGAATATCGACGTCGTATGAACCACGAGCTATATAAGCTATACAAAGACATGAATATAGTTAAACGTATCGAGATGCAACGGTTGCGTTGGCTAGGCCATATCATGAGAATGAGCGATGATGAACCCGCTAAAAAGGCGTATGAATACATGCCACATGGCGGTGCACGCAGAATCGGCAGGCCTAAGCTTCGATTGAGCAAACAAGTGGATGAAGAAATGGAAAGGCGCGGTATTCCAAAAAGTCAAGCGAAAAACAGAGAGGAATGGAGATCTTTTCTTAGTTCGGTCTATGGAACAAATGTTCTGTAATGGGCCAACTAAGTAAGTAAGTAAGTAAGAAATCTCCCCATATATAAGCGGTTTTCATCAAAAGTTAGTTAAGGAGCACTGAGCATAATATTGTTTTATAAGGAGTCGATACAGTCAGTGCATTGTCTCAACTTGAACTTCTATATCTCAAAAACGGTAAAACCTACGAAAATATCATAAAGGCCAATCTTGTGGAGAATTTTCACAGCTCCAACATTTCCTTTAGGCCTAATTACATTGGACTCGCGTTTTCCAAGCAAAATCGTGAAAACCTAAAGAACCCCTAAAAATGTGAACTTAAATCGCGATTTATTTGAAAATCCCTCCGGCGATTTTTTTTTTGTTTCTTAATATTTCTCATCTATGAGCACTGTAGTTTCAGAATCTGCAAAAACTTCCCAGGTGTAAGCACCTTCCATTTAAAATTATTTAATTCGCACCGTGCCGATCAACCCATGATGTCAATGTCGTCGGCATAAGCAAGTAACATATGGCTGTTCGTGTATATTGTTCCACTTCTTTTGACCTTCGCGTCTCGTATGACCTTCTCCTGCAGGATGTTGAAAAGATCACACGACAGGTCGTCTCTTTGTCTGAAACCTCTTTTGGTAATAAACTCTTCGCAGAGGTTCTTTCCTATTTTAACCGAGGACCGAGTATCAGTTAATGTCATTCTACAAAGCCGAATGAGCTTTGCAGGAATACCAAAATCAGACATGGATTGGAACACCTTTGAACGTATAGGGCTGTCGAAGGCTGCTTTATAATCGACGAAAAGATGGAAGGTGTCGATCTGCATTTCTTGGGTCTTTACCAGAATCTGACTCAAGGTAAATATCTGGTCAATGGTGGATTTGCCCGGTCTAAAGCCGCACTGATAGGGTCCAATAATTTCATTGACCATAGGCTTTAGTCTCTCACACAATATGCCAGATACTATCTTATAAGCAATAGGGAGCAGACTTATGCCCCTGTAATTGGAGCACACAGTCTTATCTCCCTTCTTGTGTACTGGACATAGGATGCACACGTTCCAATCGTCGGGTACGCGTTCTTCCTGCCAGATGGTGCTAACTAGCTGATGCATACATCTTATCAGCGTGTCGCCTCCGGTTTTCAATAGCTCGGCTGGCAAGCCATCGGCTCCTGCTGCCTTATTATTCTTCTGCTGGCTTATTGCTGTCTTTACCTCATCCTGGCTGGGCGGTATACATTCAATACCATCTTCTGGGATTGGATCTGTGGTATCTTCGCCGTCATCGCTACTATCGGATACCAACAGTTTGGAAAAATGTTCTTTCCATAACCTGAGAACACTATCTGTATCAGTTACCAAATTACCTTGCCGGTCTCTACAGGGAAAGACGTTTCTCCTCTCCCCTTTTCTCCCGATACCTCTCTCGTTCGCTACGCGTTGCTACTGATTGCAGAGTATCCCTATACAGTGCGTCACCTTTAGGTGTTGTTGTCACGCCATTCCCAATCCATCTTATTTCCTGTATGGCAGTAATGTCGGCCTTGTACTTTTCAAGTACATCTGCCAATGCGTAAACTGCACCTTATTTATAAAGAGTGCGAACATTCCAGGTGCAGATTCGCAAATCATGGTCTTTAAAACGTTTGCGAGGTTCGTCAACTTTAGAGGGGTTTGTTTTTCTTTTCTTTCGTTTTTTCATAGTAGGCTGCTTTTTCTAGGGGAGGGTTACTAACCCGACGGCCAAACCCATGTTTTTAACGTTCTTTTGGGTCAACGCGCAGCACATGTTAGCTCACTACCTTTAACCGGTGTTAAAGGCAGCTCCCCAGGTGACACCACGGGGAGGTCAGTGTCCACTTGAGATGAAAGAGGGACCAAGATAAATCCTGGGCTTTTCCATGTTAAAGTCGGTCAGGACCGTTCCTTGGTATCTTCCAACCCCTACGTCACCCAATGAGATATGAGCATTAGAAAGGAAAACATTCATTCTGATTTGTATGAAATACAAAGTTTAAAACGCGTTTTTTTTGAAATGTCATTTTTGAATGCGGTACCGTACCACTCTAGCTCGAAAACGGAGAATCCGATATGTTTTTATATACATAAAAAGCTTGTCGTTGAGCGAGAGACTTTCTTAAAAAAGTTTTGACGGATTTATGGTGAATGATATATCCAATTGTTAATTAAAATCGAAGATTTGATTTTGACAGTTCAGCATTTTTTAAAAAATTGATATATTTATATGTATAAAATGTGCCTCATCGAAATAATGGTTTTAGATCCCAAGTATGTTTGGACGAAATCCGTTTCAGACAATTTGGAGTCGATTTAGCAATACCCGTCCGCCTGTCTGTCCGTCTGTCTGGTGCGCACGATAGCTCTCGAACGGATGAAACGATTTGGTCCAAAATTTGGATTCTATCAGTCCACTCCTTCGCATACCTCCCACACTTAATTTCAGAAAAGGTCAGTTTAGAACCTGCTCTCGAATCGCTTTGATTTTTCTTGTAAAAAGTTGTACTTGCTGCCTCCCCCATACGAAGGCACAAAATTTCATCAGGGGCAAGTCCATACTTCCTGATAAAATAGCCTGAAAGGAGCAAAAAAACCCTATGGCACCGTGTGTAGTGTTTGGAGCGCAAGATAACTTCCGAACGGATCTGCCGATTCGGTTCAAATTTTGACCTTCATAACATTTGCTCCAAAGTTATTTTAAGTTAGAAGATTAGCCATATCGCTCCACTCCTTCAGGTACCACCCCACAAAAGTTCAAAAATGTTCGGAAGAATTGTGCGCACGATAACTCTTGATGGGATTGACCGATTTGGTCCCTACTTTACACAGCCTAATATATCTACCAGATATACCCACCTTCCACACAAAACTTCGCAAAAATTCACTTTAAGACCTGCTTTCGAATCCTTTGTTTTTTGTAGAAGCAAATTGCTTTAGGTGCCTACACTACGGCGCTAAAAGTTTTTTCAGGGGCAAGTCCATAATTCTTGAGAAAACAGTCGGAAAAGTGTTAAAAGCCTACGGCACCATATGTAGTGTCTGGAGAGCACAATAACTCTTCAACGGATCAGTTCGAAGATGAGCAATACCAGTCCTCAGCTTCCGTTACTTCCCTCAATATTTATCTCTTGAACGGGGCAAGCAATTTGGTACAAACTTTGGACGCCCTAATACATTGTGCAAATTTAATTTAAATTCTAAAATGGCCCATATTTCCGAAAGTTCCTCAATGTGTGGTGACCTTCCAAAAAAATGCATGAAAAATTACTTTTTTTGTACTCAATAAGTGGCCATAACCCCTTATGTAATTTATGATAAAGAAATAAAGAAAAGTCGGAACCCCATTTGAATTAGGTCGTGCTTGGTCTTTGAAATCAAATTTGGTATTCGGTGTAGGGATTGAGCTGGAATTTTGAGGTATGATATTAGGCTGTGTATGGTTAAGATAAGGATGTGGCTCTCAAAATGCGTACTATAAGTGCACAATAAGGAAAGAGATTGAGCTGGAGATCTGAAAGTTAGTATTAAGCACATTATGGGTGTGGAGGTTTGTAATAATATTCTTTATAAAACCCACGTTGAAAAATATTCTTTATCAAATCAACATTGAAAAAATATTCTTTATAAAATCCACGTTAAAAAAATATATTCTTTATAAAATCCACGTTGAAAAAATATTCTTTATAAAATCCACGTTGAAAAAATATTCTTTATAAAATCCACGTTGAAAAAATATTCTTTATAAAATCCAAGTTGAAAAAATATTCTTTATAAAATCCGCTTTGAAGAAATATTCTTTATAAAATCCAAGTTGAAAAAATATTCTTTATAAAATCCACGTTGAAAAAATATTCTTTATAAAATCCACATTGAAAAAATATTCTTTATAAAATCCAAGTTGAAAAAATATTCTTTATAAAATCCACATTGAAAAAATATTTTTTTATAAAATCCACTTTGAAAAAATATTTTTTTAAAAAATATTCTTAGTAAAATCCACGCTGAAAAAAAATATTCTTTATAAAATCCACGTTGGAAAAATATTCTTTATAAAATCCACGTTGAAAAATTTTTCTTTATAAAATCCACGTTGAATGAGGACGAGATTGCAAAATATTTTTAAAATATTCTTTTTAAAGAATTATTTCTAACAATGTAAATCTTAAAAGGGTTTCAGGTCGTTTCGGTTTAGTTCCTGAAATTGCCCCTGCTACTCATTTGAGGGTTAAATTAATAAGGAAACATTCACAATAACAACTCTCTTATGAACACATCCCATCTCAGTGTTATTGATAAATTGTCTCAGAGAATAATTCCACTGTTGCTTCACTGAATGCGGCGAGAGAGCGCAAGTCGCTCTCTGCCATGGAGTGCAAAGACACGGGGACTCATCAACACACAAACATTGGGGCCGGTATGTACGGCAGCAGAGCTGCAACGTCGCTGCTGTTGATGTTGCGCTGTTGTTGTTATTGTTGCTGTATGGAAAGTCACCATCATCCATAGAGAAATGTGTAACACTTTTGTAGTCTACTTTTAGGTGCGTGTTGAGCATAACGTAAGCGCGTGAACAAATTCGAACAAAAAGAAAAATTAAAGAAAAAAATATTACTTAGAAGAAGAAAAAATTAATGAAATAAGAGAATAAAACATCAAATAAAGTGAAGTGGAAAATTATTAAAATCACAAATAAAAGAAATTCAATTAATAAAAAAGAAATACTTCACCAGAAAAAAAGGAATTAAAAAATGTAAATTATAATGAAAATAAATTAAAGAAAATTAAATATGAATTAAATCCGCTGAGAAAAAATATCCTTAAGTAATATAAATAAATCCAAAGAAAATTAAATAAATTTTCCATTAAATTAAATAAATAAATAAATTAAGTGTAGTGCTAAATAAAACAAGTGCAACTTTAAAATGTAATGAATTAAAAAATTAGAAGAAAAAAAAATATCTCCAATTTTTTAGTAAATATTGTGTAATGAAAGTGAAAATATAGTATTGAGAACAACAAAGCAAGGAAAAGAAAGAAAACAAGCAAAAAACGACGTAAAGTTTGCCAACAGCTACTGCTACTTCTGTATGTTATAACCCTCCCCCCTTGCCGCTTTACTCCCTGTTGAAAGCCAGAAAAAATGAAAATATAACGTTCTCTTCTTTTTGTTAAATATCACAAAAAAGTTACTCAAAAAATTACTCACAAAAATACATACCAACCCACTAACATACATATACATGCCCATGCATGGTAAAAATTTCTTCTTCTAGTTGGGAAAATGAACCCAATACTTGTATAACAAAAACAATAACACAAGAGAAACTCCTCTTTGTTAGGGAATAAAACAGAGACGACGACGACTACGCCGTCATCACCACTACTACGAAAACATCATTAACGCCGCCGTCATTATCACCGTTCGACATCATTTACGCACAATAGTGGTGAATTATGCCTGCCGCTACTTCTCCGTCTGTTTCGACCCTTCCTGCTGTTATTCAACTATTTTGACGAAGACCAACGACCAGAAGCAGAAGCAGCAACAACAACAAAAACAGCAGCAGGACTTTTAAAGTAAGTGAGAGTAAAAAGCGAAAACTGAAATATGAACTGGGCTGCCATATCAAAATGAAATCCAAAATTTTGTTAAGTTTTCAGATTTCCAGGGATTGAATAAATGCAAGTATGGGAATATAATAATTCAGTTTTGTGGATAATACATAATGGATAAAATATTCACGGAGGGCTGCAAAAAATTAAACATGTTTGTAAATCAAATAATCAGAATATGTGGATAAAATTATCCACATTCGTGGATAAAGTTTTGGATAAAAATATGCACGTTCGTGGATTATGTTTTGGATAAAATTATCCACGTTTGCCGGCAATGTGTGGAAAAAGTTATCCACGTATGTATAGTATAGTGTTTGGATGAAATTATAAACGTTTGTGGATAATGTCATGGATAAAATTATAAACGTTTTGTGTATAATATTTTCGATAAAATTATCCACATTTATGGATAAAATTATCCATGTTTGTGGATAAAATTATAAACGTATATGGATAAAGTTTTGGATTATCTCCGTTGGTGGATAAAATAATTTACGAATGTGGATAATGTTTTTGATATTATTCGCGTTTGTGGATAATATTTTTGATATTATCCGCGTTCGTGGATAATAATAATCCACGTATGTGGATAATGTTTTGGATACAATTATCCACACTTCTGGATACGATTATCCACATTTCTGGATAAAATTGTCCACGGGTGTGGATAAAGTTATCCACGTTTGTGGATAAAATTATCCACGTTTGTGGATAAAATTATACACGTATGTGGATAATGTTTTTGTTAAAATCATCCAAATTTGTGGAAAAAATTATCCACGTTTGTGGATTATATTTTGACCAAATTATCCAAGAAAAATATTTTGGATAAAGTTATCCACGTTTTTGGATAAAATTATAAACGTTTGTAGATAATATTTTGAGGATAAAATTATCCACTTTTTTGATAAAAATTATCCACGTTTGTGGTAAAATTATTCACCTTTTTGGATAAAATAACCCGCGTTTGTGGATAAAATTATCCACGTTTGTGAATAAAATTATCCACGGTTTTGGATAAAATTATCCACGTTTTTGGATAAAATTATCCACGTTTGTGGATAATGTTTTGGATAAAATTATCCACGTTTTGGATAAAATTATCCACACTTCTGGATAAAATTATCCACCTTTGTGGATAAAAAAAATTTCCCACTTATGTAGATAAAATTATCCACGTATGTGGATAATGTTTTTGTTAAAATTAGCCACAATTATCTACGTTCGTGGATTATATTTTGACCAGATTATTCAAGTATAATATTTTGGATAAAATTATCCACGTTTTTGGATAAAATTATAAACGTTTGTAGATAATATTTTGGATAAAATTTTAAACGTTTGTGGACGTTAGAATTATAAACGTTTGTGGATACCGTTTTGGATAAAATTATCCACGTTTGTGGAGAAAATTATAAACATTTGTGAATAATATTTTAGATAAAATTATGCACGTATAAAATTATCCACTTATGTTGGTAATGTTTTAAATAAAATTATACACGTATGTGGATAATGTTTTGGATACAATTATCCAGATTTTTTGGTAAAATATCCACGTGTGTGGATAAAATTATCCACACTTGTGGATAAAATTATCCACACTTGTGGATAAAATTATCCACGTTTGTGGATAAAATATCCACACTTGTGGATAAAAATATTCAGATTTGTGGATAAAATTATCCACGTTCGTATATAAAATTATCCACGTTTGTGCATAAAATTATCCACTTTTGTGGATAAAATTATCCACGTTTGTGGATAACAAAAATCCACGCTTGTGGATAAAAATATCCACATTTCTTAATATAATTATCCACGTTTGTGGATAAGATTTTCCATATTTCTGGATAAAATTATCCACGTTTGCGAAAAATTATCCACGTTTGTGGATAAAATTACCCACGTTTGTGGATAAAATTATCCACGCTTGTGCATAAAATTATCCACATTTGTGGATAAAAATATCCACGTTTGTGCATAATATTATCCACGGGGATAAAATTACCCACGTATGTGGATAAAATTATATACGTATGTGGATAAAATTATCCACGTTTGGGGATAAAACTATCCACTTTTATGGATAAAATTATCCACTTTTATGGATAAAACTATCCACGTTTGTGGATAAAATTATTCACGTTTTTGGATAAAATTATCCACGTTTTTGGATAAAATTGTCCAGGTTTGTGGATAAAATTGTCCACGGGTGTGGATAAAGTTATCCACGTTTTTGGATAAAATTATCCACGTTTGTGGATAAAATTATACACGTATGTGGATAATGTTTTTGTTAAAATCATCCAAATTTGTGGATAAAATAATCCACGTTTGTGGGTAAAATTATTCACCTTTTTGGATAAAATAAACCATGTTTGTGGATAAAATTATCCACGTTTGTGTATAAAATTATTCACGTTTTTGGATAAAATTATCCACGTTTTTGGATAAAATTGTCCAGGTTTGTGGATCAAATTATCCATGTTTGTGGTTAATGTCTTGGACAATTGTGGATAAATTATCCACGTTTGTGGATAAAATTATCCACGCTTGTGCATAAAATTATCCACATTTGTGGATAAAAATATCCACGTTTGTGCATAATATTATCCACGGGGATAAAATTACCCACGTATGTGGATAAAATTATATACGTATGTGGATAAAATGATCCACGTTTGGGGATAAAACTATCCACTTTTATGGATAAAATTATCCACTTTTATGGATAAAACTATCCACGTTTGTGGTGAAAATGTTTTACGTTTTTGGTTAAAAATAATACACGTTTATGGATAATACTATCCACGTTTATGTATAAAATTATCCACATACATATGTGAATAAAATTGTCCACGTATCTGGATAAAATTATCCACGTATGGGGATAAAATTATCCACGTTTGTGGATAAAACTATCAACGTTTGTGGATGATAAAATCCACGTTTATGGATGAAAATATCCACGTTTGTGTATAAAAATGTCCACGTTTGTGGATAAAATTATCAACGTTTGTGGATAAAATTATCCACGTTTTTGGATAAAATTATCCACGTTTGTGGGCAAAAATATCGTTGTATGTGGATAAAATTATCCGCGTTTGTGGATAAAATTATCCACGCTTGTGGATAAAATTATCCACGTTTGCGGATAAAACTATCAACGTTTGTGTATAAAAATATCCACATTTGTGGATGATAAAATCCACGTTTATGGATGAAAATATCCACGTTTGTGTATAAAAATGTCCACGTTTGTGGATAAAATTATCCACGTTTGTGGACAAAAATATCGTCGTATGTGGATAAAATTATCCGCGTTTGTGGATAAAATTATCCACGTTTGTGGATAAAATTATTCACGTTTGTGGATAAAAATATCCACGTTTGTGGATAAAAATATCCACGTTTGTGGATAAAATTATCCATGTTTGTGGATAAAAATATCCACGTTTGTGGATAAAATTATCCACATGTCTGGATAAAATTATCCACGTATGGGGATAAAATTATCCACATATGGGGATAAAATTATCCACGTTTGTGGATAAAATTATCAACGTTTGTGTATAAAAATATCCACGTTTGTGGATAAAAATATCTATGTTTTTGGATAAAATTATCAACGTTAGTGGCTAAAATTATCCACGTTTTTGTATAAAATTATCCACGTTTCTGGACAAAATTATAGATGTATGTGGATAAAAGTATCCGGGTTTGTGGATAAAATTATTCACGTTTGTGGATAAATTTATCCATGTTTTTGGATAAAAATATCCACGTTTGAGGATAAAAATATCCACGTTTGAGGATAAAAATATCCACGTTTGTGGATAAAAATATCTATGTTTTTGGATAAAATTATCAACGTTAGTGGATAAAATTATCCACGTTTTTGTATAAAATTATCCACGTTTCTGGACAAAATTATAGATGTATGTGGATAAAAGTATCCGGGTTTGTGGATAAAATTATTCACGTTTGTGGATAAATTTATCCATGTTTTTGGATAAAAATATCCACGTTTGAGGATAAAAATATCCACGTTTGTGGATAAAAATATCCATGTTTTTGGATAAAATTATCAACGTTAGTGGATAAAATTATCCACGTTTTTGTATAAAATTATCCACGTTTCTGGACAAAATTATAGATGTATGTGGATAAAAGTATCCGGGTTTGTGGATAAAATTATTCACGTTTGTGGATAAATTTATCCATGTTTTTGGATAAAATTATCCACGTTTTTTGGATAAAATTATCCACGTTTTTCTATAAAATTATCCACGTTATTGGATTGAATTATCCAGGTTTGTGGATAAAAATGTCAACATTTGTGATTAATATCTTGGATAGTATTATCCACTTTGTGGATAAAATTATCCACGTTTTTGCATAAAATAATCCACGTTTGTGAATAGGGATTGGGTAAAATAATCTACGTTTGTGAATAAAATTATCCACGTCTGTGGATAATGATTGTGGATAAAATTATCCACGCTTGTGGAAAAATTATCCACGTTTGTTGATAAAATTATCTACGTTTTAGTTAATGTTTTGGATAGAATTATCCACATTTCTGGATAATGTTTTGGATTAAATTATTCACGGTTGTGGGTAATGTTTTGGGTAAAATTATCCACTTTTGTGGATAATGTTGTAGATAAAGCTATCCACGTTTTTGGATAATATTTTGGATAAATTAATACACGTTCGTAAATAAAATTATCCATCTTTTCTGGATAATATTATCCACGTTTGTGGATAATGTCTTGAATAAAATTATACACGAATGTGGATACTATTTTGGATAAAATTATTCACATTTTTGGATAAATAATGTTTTGTAATAAAATTATCCACTTTTGTGGATAAAATCATCTAATTATTTGTGTATAACGGTTTGGATAACATTATTCAAGTTTATTTATAACGTTTTGGATAAAATTAAAATTATAAATAAGGTTTTGGATAAAATACTAACCTGTTTGGATAATGTTTTAAATAAAATTACCCAAGTTTTGGGTAAGGTTTTAGATAAAATTATCCTCGTTTGTGTATAAAATTATCCACGTTTTGTACAAAATTGTCTACTTTCGTAAATAAAATTGTCCTTGTTCTTGGACAAAACTATCCCCTTTTATTGTATTAAATTATACACGCTTGTTTTACATACAATAATAATATGAATAAAAATATCCGCATTTGCGCATAAATTATTTTACGTTTGTTGATAAATTTATCCTTTTATGGAAAAAAAATTATAATATATCTGCGTTTTTGGATAAAATTATCCAGTTACATACTTGGCAACCCTGAACTTTTATAGTTAATGGCCCGTTGTCTGTGTGTGCTTGTTCTTGTCTCTGTATTTGGATTGCGTGCTTTTGATTATTATCGCATCGTTGTTGGTGTTGTTGTAGAACGACGACATTATTTTTGGCTAAGAACAAATGTGTCACTACTTTCGAACTTTGCTTTATAATAATTCACAAGTTGTTTGCCATTTTTTACGACAATATTTCGACGGTTGATGGGTTGATTGCTCTATCACCCCCTTTCCTTTGTGGTTTCACTATGAGGCTACATTGAATATTTTGTCCGAAAGGACACGCGACATTCAAGTGGTTGATGTTTTCAATTTTCATGTTTCTCTCTTCGAACATTTACAAGAGTCACCCAAAGTTGTTGGGGTTTTTTTTTTTGGTTAGTAAATAATATTTGGGAAATCCTTACACACACACACTTATTGGAAATGTATTGTTATTACAAGAAATTGCCATAGTTGTTGTTGTTATTGTTATATTTTGTTTGTTGTACTCTTTTTTGATTTTTTTATGATTTTGCATGGTGCTCTCTCTTTGTTTTGTTTGGAAAAGGATATCTGGGGGAAAATATATATGTCAAATTTTTATTATTGTCTCCTTTTGCTTCTTTCTTTCTTCCCGAATTTCTTTAGTTTTCGCTTTTGTTTCCTTTATGGCCCATAAAATTGGAGATTTCTATTTTGAATTCGTCGTTGTTGTTTCTATTTTATGTTTTTATTGATTAACAATAAAGACTAGAGAATTTGTTTTTGTCTGAAACTCCCCGTTGCAGATACAAGGACTGGAGAAAGGAGTGTTTGGGCCATGCCAAAGGGAAACAATTTATGAGTGGGCAACATTTTAATGGCATTATGTGTTAATCTCACAAAACAGGGAGCAGACTGTGGAATTCTTCAGCATTTTATGAGGTCGTAAAAGTCTTGGAAAAATATTTAGAAACGGCCAAAATAGTGATAGTAAATAAATTGAAGGTCATGTTGAAATAGCAAACAATTCTGGAAATTCTTAGAAACATTTTTGCATAATTTTTTTTTTTCAAAAACTACGTCTTGGCCCATCATTCATCAGTAATTGCCAATATCACCCAAGCAAAGAAAATAAATTCCCAACACGTGTAAATCATTGTCTATCAATCATTGTGGTCATCCATAATCCTCAGGCACACTTTTGGGCCATAAATTAAATTAATAACGCCGGGTAATTACAAGGCGATATTAATAATAATCACCAACCTCCCCTATAAATCGGCTTTGTCATTTCAAGTTTGAAATTTATTGTTTTTCATAAAATGTTCACGTTTTCTTCCTGATCTCAGAATAAACGCAAAGCTTTACAAAGGTTTCCTAGCAGCAAAAACATCATCACCACCAATGCGGTGGTGGTTGTGAGGCTGTGTAAAAAAGCCTCCCTATACCATACACAATTAACCTATTAGTAGCATTGCCAGGTGGAATAACAACAACACAAATTCTTTAAGAGGATTGTTTAATTAGTAACAGACAAATGAATGAATAAATGAATCGTAATTGGTTTGTTGTTGTTATTGTAAACAAGGTTGCTATTTGAAATTCCTTTGAATTTATTCTACAGAAAACAAGTTAAGAAGTATCAGTCGACCGAATAACCAAAATCCTTTCCCCGAATAATTATGTATTAGGGGCATTTTTAGATTTTGGAGGTATGAATTTGCCAACAAACATAGGAGGGAGTAACCTGAAGAAATGGATCAACATAGTCCTGTTTGGAAGTGGGTTTTATTTTGAGAGTAATTTTTATACCCTCAGCATTTATGCTAACGCCTCATCGAAATAATGGTTTTAGACCCCAAGTATGTTTGGACAAAATGTGTTTCAGACAATGGAGTTGATTTAGCTATGTCCGTCTGTCTGTCTGGCTGGCTGGTGCGCACGATAACTCTCGAACGGAGCAACCGAATCGGTTCAAAATTTGGCTTTCGTAATATTTTGTCCAAACTTAGTTTAAGTTCGAAGATGGGTTATATCGGTCCACTCCTACCGGTACCTCCCCCACAAAAGTTCGAAGATGTTCGGAAAATTTGTGCGCACGATAACTCTTGAAGGGAGTAACCGATTTGGTCCATACTTTGCAAACCGTAAAACTTCTACCAAACTTAGATACTGTTTCAATATGGACTCAATCGGTCCACTCCTTCGGGTACCTCCCACACAAAATTTCGAATATGTTCAGTTTAGGACCTGCTCTCGAATCGCTTTGATTTTTGTTGTAGCAACTTGTATTCGCTGTCCCCCATACGATGGTACAAGTTTCATAAGGGGCAAGTCCATACTTTCTGAGAAAATAGCCTGAAAGATGCAAGAAGCCCCTATGGCACCGATGGAGCTCAAGATAACTATCGAACGGATATGCCGATTCGGTCCAAAGTTTTTCTTCGTAATAGCTTAAATTCGAAGATAAGCCATATCGCTCCACTACTTCAGGTACCTCCCCCACATAAGTTTAAAAATGTTCGGAAAAACTGTTCGTACTGTAACTTTTGAAGGGAGTGGCCGAGCAAACAGCCTTAAGGGTGTAAAATCCACTTCCATAATGGTCAATGTCGATCCATTCCTTTAAGTATTTCCTCCGCAAAACTTTTGCTCTTTAAACCCTCCGACCTGTGGTCTGAGAATTTTTTTCTATGGTCTGAGAATTTTTTCTATAGAAAAAAACCTCTCTGACCTGTGGTCTGAGAATTTTTTCTATAGAAAAAAACCCTCTGACCTGTGGTCTGAGAATTTTTTCTATAGAAAAAACCCTCTGTCCTGTGGTCTGAGAATTTTTTCTATAGAAAAATCCTCTGACCTGTGGTCTGAGAATTTTTTCTATAGAAAAATCCTCTGACCTGTGGTCTGAGAATTTTTTCTATAAAAAACCCTCTGACCTGTGGTCTGAGAATTTTTTCTATAGAAAAATCCCTCTGACCTGTGTTCTGAGAATTTTTTCTGTAGAAAAAACCCTCTGACCTGTGTTCTGAGAATTTTTTCTGTAGAAAAAACCCTCTGACCTGTGTTCTGAGAATTTTTTCTGTAGAAAAAACCCTCTGACCTGTGTTCTGAGAATTCTTTCTATAGAAAAAAACCCTCTGACCTGTGGTCTGAGAATTTTTTCTATAGAAAAAACCCTCTGTCCTGTGGTCTGAGAATTTTTTCTATAGAAAAAAACCCTCTGACCTGTGGTCTGAGAATTTTTTCTATACGAAAAAACCCTCTTACCTGTGGTCTGAGAATTTTTTCTATACGAAAAAACCCTCTTACCTGTGGTCTGAGAATTTTTTCTATACGAAAAAACCCTCTGACCTGTGGTCTGAGAATTTTTTCTATAGAAAAAACCCTCTGACCTGTGGTCTGAGAATTTTTTCTATAGAAAAAACCCTCTGACCTGTGGTCTGAGAATTTTTTCTATAGAAAAAACCCTCTGACCTGTGGTCTGAGAATTTTTTCTATAGAAAAAACCCTCTGACCTGTGGTCTGAGAATTTTTTCTATAGAAAAAACCCTCTGACCTGTGGTCTGAGAATTTTTTCTATAGAAAAAACCCTCTGACCTGTGGTCTGAGAATTTTTTCTATAGAAAAAACCCTCTGACCTGTGGTCTGAGAATTTTTTCTATAGAAAAAACCCTCTGACCTGTGGTCTGAGAATTTTTTCTATAGAAAAAACCCTCTGACCTGTGGTCTGAGAATTTTTTCTATAGAAAAAACCCTCTGACCTGTGGTCTGAGAATTTTTTCTATAGAAAAAACCCTCTGACCTGTGGTCTGAGAATTTTTTCTATAGAAAAAACCCTCTGACCTGTGGTCTGAGAATTTTTTCTATAGAAAAAACCCTCTGACCTGTGGTCTGAGAATTTTTTCTATAGAAAAAACCCTCTGACCTGTGGTCTGAGAATTTTTTCTATAGAAAAAACCCTCTGACCTGTGGTCTGAGAATTTTTTCTATAGAAAAAACCATCTGACCTGTGGTCTGAGAATTTTTTCTATAGAAAAAACCCTCTGACCTGTGGTCTGAGAATTTTTTCTATAGAAAAAACCCTCTGACCTGTGGTCTGAGAATTTTTTCTATAGAAAAAACCCTCTGACCTGTGGTCTGAGAATTTTTTCTACAGGAAAAACCCTCTGACCTGTGGTCTGAGAATTTTTTCTACAGGAAAAACCCTCTGACCTGTGGTCTGAGAATTTTTTCTACAGGAAAAACCCTCTGACCTGTGGTCTGAGAATTTTTTCCTACAGGAAAAACCCTCTGACCTGTGGTCTGAGAATTTTTTCTACAGGAAAAACCCTCTGACCTGTGGTCTGAGAATTTTTTCTACAGGAAAAACCCTCTGACCTGTGGTCTGAGAATTTTTTCTACAGGAAAAACCCTCTGACCTGTGGTCTGAGAATTTTTTCTACAGGAAAAACCCTCTGACCTGTGGTCTGAGAATTTTTTCTACAGGAAAAACCCTCTGACCTGTGGTCTGAGAATTTTTTCTACAGGAAAAACCCTCTGACCTGTGGTCTGAGAATTTTTTCTACAGGAAAAACCCTCTGACCTGTGGTCTGAGAATTTTTTCTACAGGAAAAACCCTCTGACCTGTGGTCTGAGAATTTTTTCTACAGGAAAAACCCTCTGACCTGTGGTCTGAGAATTTTTTCTATAGAAAAACCCTCTGACCGATGGTCTGAGAATTTTTTCTATAGAAAAAAAAACCCTCTGACCGGTGGTCTGAGAATTTTTTCTATAGAAAAAACCCCAACCTGTGGTCGGAGAATTTTTTCTATAGAAAAAACCATCTGACCTTTGGTCTGAGAATTTTTTCTATAGAACAAGTTTCCCGGAACTGATCAAATCCGACCATTTTTCGTTTGGGAGTAAATCCCAAACAGAAAACATTGTTTATATTCCGACTTTGCTGCCAGTGACAGGTATGAAAGTAAATGAGACCAACCAACAAATATACATAAATAAACAAACGACAATGTAAACATAAATATTCGAATGTAATGAGTTGGAAACGTACACCAGACACACACCACACTCACAAAAATAAATAATTTTTGTGTAATAAATGCTCTTTGTACTAATTACAAATACTGGCATTTTTGTTATAGCGCCGGATATCCGGCACGTTAATATCCAATTTACAATTTGTCCTTCATGCGGCAGTCAGCAAGCGGCTCACAATGATAATTTGTATGATTATATTCGTATTCACACACTCGGATTTAAAACAAAAGCTTTTGACACACATCATCATAATTTGTGCGTGATATTCTTGTTGGTCTGCAGCTGACTGGATGACAGCTTGAATAGTAACAGCGCTGGTGGGAATGTGTTGTTGGAAACAAACAAAAATGAAATTTTAAATATTTAAGATCTCTGCGTTTTTTGTTGTTTGTAATTTCATAAATATTTAAGTGTAGGTTCGTCTTCCCAGAATTTGGCATTGCTCCAAGGTTTGTGTGAGATATGAGATATCTGTGGCGTCGGAACTAATTAATGTTCTTTATTACGTTTTATGGTAATCTCTTGTCAACAGTTAAAAAGATGAGCAACAAATTTCCAGGATATTCTTCTTCCCTTACTTTGAGTATCACATGTCCTAATGACAAAGATAAACTATAGTCTAGCTACTCATCATTTCGCTTTAAATGTATGTGGGGTAGGGGCTGAAATGTGGCACAAAAATTATGATTAGTCATGTAGAAGACTCCACGAAATCCCAAAATTCTTTAATTTTAACAAGCTGACACATATAAGTTGCTACCATTTGTCGAGGGCGGAAGCGAAACAGAAAACAGACAAAAAAGTCCTTCAAAGGACAAAATAACAGCAAAGATACACATTTTCAAATAACAATACAATGGGCCAAGGAAAACACGTTTTTCCCACAGAAAAATTTTTCAGATCACAGTTCTGAGGATTTTTTCCATAGAAAAGACTCTGAACATGTCAGAGAATGTTTTTTTTTCGAATTCTCAGACCACAGTTCATAGAAAATATTCTCAGACCACAGGACTGAGGATTTTTTCTATAGAAAAAATTCTCAGACCACAGGTCAGAGGGTTTTTTCTATAGAAAAAGACCACAGGTCAGAGGGGTTTTTCTATAGAAAAAATTCTCAGACCACAGGTCAGAGGGTTTTTTTCTATAGAAAAAATTCTCAGACCACAGGTCAGATGGTTTTTTCTATAGAAAAAATTCTCCGACCACAGGTCAGAGGGTTTTTTCTATAGAAAAATTTCTCCGACCACAGGTCAGAGGGTTTTTTCTATAGAAAAATTTCTCCGACCACAGGTCAGAGGGTTTTTTCTATAGAAAAATTTCTCCGACCACAGGTCAGAGGGTTTTTTCTATAGAAAAAATTCTCCGACCAAAGGTCAGAGGGTTTTTTCTATAGAAAAAATTCTCCGACCACAGGTCAGAGGGTTTTTTCTATAGAAAAAATTCTCCGACCACAGGTCAGAGGGTTTTTTCTATAGAAAAAATTCTCCGACCACAGGTCAGAGGGTTTTTTCTATAGAAAAAATTCTCCGACCACAGGTCAGAGGGTTTTTTCTATAGAAAAAATTCTCCGACCACAGGTCAGAGGGTTTTTTCTATAGAAAAAATTCTCCGACCACAGGTCAGAGGGTTTTTTCTATAGAAAAAATTCTCCGACCACAGGTCAGAGGGTTTTTTCTATAGAAAAAATTCTCCGACCACAGGTCAGAGGGTTTTTTCTATAGAAAAAATTCTCCGACCACAGGTCAGAGGATTTTTTCCATAGAAAAAATTCTCAGACCACAGGACTGAGGATTTTTTCCATAGAAAAAATTCTCAGACCACAGGACTGAGGATTTTTTCCATAGAAAAAATTCTCAGACCACAGGACTGAGGATTTTTTCCATAGAAAAAATTCTCAGACCACAGGACTGAGGATTTTTTCCATAGAAAAAATTCTCAGACCACAGGACTGAGGATTTTTTCCATAGAAAAAATTCTCAGACCACAGGACTGAGGATTTTTTCCATAGAAAAAATTCTCAGACCACAGGACTGAGGATTTTTTCCATAGAAAAAATTCTCAGACCACAGGACTGAGGATTTTTTCCATAGAAAAAATTCTCAGACCACAGGACTGAGGATTTTTTCCATAGAAAAAATTCTCAGACCACAGGACTGAGGATTTTTTCCATAGAAAAAATTCTCAGACCACAGGACTGAGGATTTTTTCCATAGAAAAAATTCTCAGACCACAGGACTGAGGATTTTTTCCATAGAAAAAATTCTCAGACCACAGGACTGAGGATTTTTTCCATAGAAAAAATTCTCAGACCACAGGACTGAGGATTTTTTCCATAGAAAAAATTCTCAGACCACAGGACTGAGGATTTTTTCCATAGAAAAAATTCTCAGACCACAGGACTGAGGATTTTTTCCATAGAAAAAATTCTCAGACCACAGGACTGAGGATTTTTTCCATAGAAAAAATTCTCAGACCACAGGACTGAGGATTTTTTCCATAGAAAAAATTCTCAGACCACAGGACTGAGGATTTTTTCCATAGAAAAAATTCTCAGACCACAGGACTGAGGATTTTTTCCATAGAAAAAATTCTCAGACCACAGGACTGAGGATTTTTTCCATAGAAAAAATTCTCAGACCACAGGACTGAGGATTTTTTCCATAGAAAAAATTCTCAGACCACAGGACTGAGGATTTTTTCCATAGAAAAAATTCTCAGACCACAGGACTGAGGATTTTTTCCATAGAAAAAATTCTCAGACCACAGGACTGAGGATTTTTTCCATAGAAAAAATTCTCAGACCACAGGACTGAGGATTTTTTCCATAGAAAAATTCTCAGACCACAGGACTGAGGATTTTTTCCATAGAAAAAATTCTCAGACCACAGGACTTAGGATTTTTTCCATAGAAAAAATTCTCAGACCACAGGACTGAGGATTTTTTCCATAGAAAAAATTCTCAGACCACAGGACTGAGGATTTTTTCCATAGAAAAAACTCTCAGACCACAGGACTGAGGATTTTTTCCATAGAAAAAATTCTCAGACCACAGGACTGAGGATTTTTTCCATAGGAAATATTCTCAGACCACAGGCCAGAGGGTTTTTTCTATAGAAAAATTGTTCAAGCCGCGGGTCTAAGGATTTCTTATAGAAAAAGGACGGCTCTTAAAATAACAGTATCATGGCGCATACGTTTTGACATAACTTATACGTACCATGAACCAAAAATTCTTGAAAATTTTACTTTTTGTGGAATTATAGACCACTGTCATATAAGCTTTCTGTCAACACATTTCTGTAAATCCAAGGGAATTTCACATACTTTAAGTTTTGAAATTCGAACAACTAAAAAGAAAAGAAAAAACCAGCGATGAGCATCATCAGTTCATACCATGCCAGTAGATGGATGTAAAGTATGGAAGCTGTTGCAGCTCGCGATCCCCATGGTGCAGCCACAGCATAAATTGTTGATGATGATGTTGTTACTTTTGCCTTGTGTGTTGTACTTGTAGTTCACTATAATGCAGGTTGACAGTGTGAATAAAAAGTTAATGTAGATGTAAGCGGCGTCACATAATTTTGAGTGTGAGTGTGTTCGAGATTCTTTGTTTCTTTGTGTGAAGCGGAACAAAAACCACCCCGTTATCATACATGGCCAAACAAAACACTTGTGGTTTTAACAACAAGTAAACAAAAAATGTATTTCAAATGAAAGGAAAACCAGTAACAACGTAAAAGCATGGAGAATGAAATATTATTTCATAGCCCAGAAAAGGGAATACCATTAAAAGCTTAAAACACACTTGTTAAAATTTCCAAAAAATATGTTACAGCAGATATGAGAGGATGTGCATATTTAATAGTTACGCTGACTAGTCGTTGCTTCTTCCTTTATAAATAGCTTGGCTTTGTGTGTTGTGGCTCGCAGGAAAATCAAATATTAAAGAATTGAAGTTGAGTAAGTGGTCGTTAAGTTAGCTTTTTGTGGTTATTTCCCCGAAAATCATAATACCACAGCAGCCTTCAAGGCACTAACCTTAATGGTTTAACATCCATATGGTTAAATTGTGTTGTGAACGCACTTTCTCACACATCCTGAAATTGCATAGTCGATGTTATGCCCTGAGTGAAAGTGTATAAAGCCACCACAACATTCGTAGACCCCTCACATTTGCTATGGTAGCTAAGGAGAAACCATTAACGCAAATGTACGCAGCCAGCTATACACATCACCTGATTACAATTTCACAAATGTGCGGCAGGCATGCAATATGGTGCTTAATATTGTAGTGAATTTGTATTTGGGTCCCACTTTACTCTATAACCAAAATTTGTCTATTTTGTGATTCAAATAGCGATGTGTAAATCCAAAGACAATTTTGTGTATATTAGGCGTACAATTTTTTCTATGGAAAAAATCCTCAGAACTGTGGTCTGAGAATTTTTTCTATGGAAAAAACCCTCAGAACTGTTGTCTGAAAATTTTTTTATGGAAAAAATCCTCAGTACCATGATCTGAGAATTGTTTCTATGGAAATATCCTCAAAACTGAGGTCTGTGAATTTTTTCTATGGAAAAAGTCCTCAGTCCTGTTGTCTGAGAAATTTTTCTCTGGCATAAATCCGTAGTCCTGTGGTCTGAGAATTTTTTCCAAGGAAAAAATCCTCAGAACTGTGGTCTGAGAATTTTTTCTATGGAAAAAATCCTCAGAACTGTGGTCTGAGAATTTTTTCTATGGAAAAAATCCTCAGAACTGTGGTCTGAGAATTTTTTCTATGGAAAAAATCCTCAGAACTGTGGTCTGAGAATTTTTTCTATGGAAAAAATCCTCAGAACTGTGGTCTGAGAATTTTTTCTATGGAAAAAATCCTCAGAACTGTGGTCTGAGAATTTTTTCTATGGAAAAAATCCTCAGAACTGTTGTCTGAGAATTTTTTCTATGGAAAAAATCCTCAGAACTGTGGTCTGAGAATTTTTTCTATGGAAAAAATCCTCAGAACTGTGGTCTGAGAATTTTTTCTATGGAAAAAATCCTCAGAACTGTGGTCTGAGAATTTTTTCTATGGAAAAAATCCTCAGAACTGTGGTCTGAGAATTTTTTCTATGGAAAAAATCCTCAGAACTGTGGTCTGAGAATTTTTTCTATGGAAAAAATCCTCAGAACTGTGGTCTGAGAATTTTTTCTATGGAAAAAATCCTCAGAACTGTGGTCTGAGAATTTTTTCTATGGAAAAAATCCTCAGAACTGTGGTCTGAGAATTTTTTCTATGGAAAAAATCCTCAGAACTGTGGTCTGAGAATTATTGCTATGGAAAAAATCCTCAGTCCTGTGGTCTGAGAATTATTGCTATGGAAAAAATCCTCAGAGCTGTGGTCTGAGAATTATTGCTATGGAAAAAATCCTCAGTCCTGTGGTCTGAGAATTATTGCTATGGAAAAAATCCTCAGTCCTGTGGTCTGAGAATTATTGCTATGGAAAAAATCCTCAGTCCTGTGGGCTGAGAATTTTTTCTATAGAAAAAATCCTCAGTCCTGTGGTCTGAGAATTTTTTCTATAGAAAAAATCCTCAGTCCTGTGGTCTGAGAATTTTTTCTATAGAAAAAATCCTCAGTCCTGTGGTCTGAGAATTTTTTCTATGGAAAAAATCCTCAGTCCTGTGGTCTGAGAATTTTTTCTATAGAAAAAATCTTCAGTCTTTTTGTCTGCAATTTTTTTTTCTGTGGAAAATTCCTCAGAACTGTGCTCTGATAATGTTTTCGGTTGAAAATATCCTCAGAACTGAGGTTTGAGGAATTTTTCTATGGAAAAAATCCTCAGAACTGAGGTCTGAGGAATTTTTCTATGGAAAAAATCCTCAGAACTGTGGTCTGAGAATTTTTTCTATGGAAAAAATCCTCAGAACTGTGGTCTGAGAATTTTTTCTATGGAAAAAATCCTCAGAACTGTGGTCTGAGAATTTTTTCTATGGAAAAAATCCTCAGAACTGTGGTCTGAGAATTTTTTCTATGGAAAAAATCCTCAGAACTGTGGTCTGAGAATTTTTTCTATGGAAAAAATCCTCAGAACTGTGGTCTGAGAATTTTTTCTATGGAAAAAATCCTCAGAACTGTGGTCTGAGAATTTTTTCTATGGAAAAAATCCTCAGAACTGTGGTCTGAGAATTTTTTCTATGGAAAAAATCCTCAGAACTGTGGTCTGAGAATTTTTTCTATGGAAAAAATCCTCAGAACTGTGGTCTGAGAATTTTTTCTATGGAAAAAATCCTCAGAACTGTGGTCTGAGAATTTTTTCTATGGAAAAAATCCTCAGAACTGTGGTCTGAGAATTTTTTCTATGGAAAAAATCCTCAGAACTGTGGTCTGAGAATTTTTTCTATAGAAAAAATCCTCAGAACTGTGGTCTGAGAATTTTTTCTATGGAAAAAAAATCCTCAGAACTGTGGTGTGAGAATTTTTTCTATGGAAAAAAATCCTCAGAACTGTGGTGTGAGAAATTTTTCTATGGAAAAAAATCCTCAGAACTGTGGTGTGAAAATTTTTTCTATGGAAAAAAATCCTCAGAACTGTGGTGTTAGAATTTTTTCTATGGAAAAAAATCCTCAGAACTGTGGTGTGAGAATTTTTTCTATGGAAAAAATCCTCCGAACTGTGGTCTGAGAATTTTTTCTATGGAAAAAAATCATCAGTCCTGTGGTCTGAGATTTTTTTTCTATGGAAAAAATCCTCCAAACTGTGGTCTGAGAATTTTTTCTGTGGAAAAAATCCTCCAAACTGTGGTCTGAGAATTTTTTCTATGGAAAAAAATCCTCAGTCCTGTGGTCTGAGTATTTTTTCTATGGAAAAAATCCTCAGTCCTGTGGTCTGAGAATTTTTTCTGTGGAAAAAATCCTCAATCCTGTGGTCTGAGAATTTTTTCTATGGAAAAAATCCTTAGTCCTGTGGTCTGAGAATTTTTTCTATGGAAAAAATCTTCAGTCCTGTGGTCTGAGAATTTTTTCTATGGAAAAAATCCTCAGTCCTGTGAAAAAAATCAGAACATTTTTCTATATTAAAAATCTTGAGATCTGTTATCTGCCAAAAAAGGTTCCACTAAATCTTACGTCTACAATGAAATATTCTTCCACTCCTGGGTACTACGTACGTATACGTGTTGTCGCCAATAATACGTCATAGAGTCCCTATTACAAAATATAGTGTCTCTTTCTCCCTCTTCTTCGTCAAAGTTCAACATTCTACTGCTATTCCATTTCCATACAATTGTACATTTATTATTCTCAGTTTAGTTGCGTTGGTAAACTTTATTCCATTCAATGGTTGCTTGGTAAACTCTCTTGTTTGTTTTTCATTGTTCTTGTTCCCATTTTGAAAAAGTTGAGAAAAACAAAAGCACACATAGCAAATGGCATTACCTTGTCATGTGGCATTCGCGTCTGTTAGGATTAACATAGGTGTGTGTTGTGCGTTAAAAACTCAGTGACAATGTTTTTTGTTTGGTTTGCTTTCGTTGAATGTTTTGTTTTTGGTTATACAAAAGTATCAAATGACAATATAGCTTAAATTACAAAATAAAAAAACAAGCAAAACGAACGTAAAGTGCCACCGTTTTTTGTGTGAAGAGAATTGCCCTACGAAATTCCGTAGAAAACAAAAACTTCCATGATTTCACAAACATTTCAAAAGTTTTTGTTAGCTGAATTAAAATTGCTCGACCAATGTGTTTTAAGAGATAATGAAATTTCGGCTCTGTAGAGCGTATAACTGGTGTCAAAACGTATACGACACAGATTTCCAAAACAATTATTTTATGTATGGCAAATTTTTTCGCATATAAAGAAAAATTAAGTATTTTAAGCCGGAGCAGATGTCGGAGAATTTTTTCATAGAAAAAATCAAGAACCACTAGCCATCATAGGAAAAATTCTAGGACCACTTGTCAGAGTTTTATTCCCATGGAAAAGTTTAGAGACCGCAACATAAGAGATTTATCCCATAGAAAAATTCTCGATCCAACGGGCATAATTATTTTCTTTCCCTTTATTATTTTCTTTTCTAGTTTACAAATTGTTCATAGATCCCATTAGCTTATACGTGCTGCTACCCATAATACGCCCCATGGTACCAAATTAATTTATTTATTATTAATGTGTTTTTTTGTTAGAATTATTTCGTATAACTTTTATTGGACACTCAAATTCACTTAGTGTCCTTCAAACAAAAATCAGAAAATTTTATATGCATGTATTTGTAATATAAACCTTTACAAATGTATGAGTTTATTCCAGCTATGCCTAGGAGTGAGTGAGCATGTTGAATCTTTTCTCCCCAAATTCAATATGCCCACATACATATATGTTAAATATTTGCCAGACAAGTTAATACAAAAAAAAAAAAAAAAAGATAGCCAGGCGTCTGATAGACGGCCATACTATCTCTTGGACCATTTATTGTCATTACCTTTTTCTAGGGCAAAAGTGAAAGGGAAATAGACACACACGCACTCTCATTTTATGACTCAACATATTAAATAAATATGACACATATTTACGAAAGAGATAAACCCCCCTACACACGGGCAAATAAACACAATGGTTATAAAGGATAGCAGGATACCTTTACCCACATCCTTCTAGAATGTTTCTCTATATAAGTATTCCATCTACATAAAATAGGAAATTTACTTTGATATTGAATATAGAAAGCAACCTTTCTGCTTGCCCAATTACCATTGGCATAAAACAGCAGCGCAATCATCAAACCACCTCCATCACTTCCTTGACGTCTACCAATGGGCATTAATATCATCCACAACTATAACAATCTCTTGAATAATTTATATTTCAATTGAGAAGTTTTCTTCCATATTTTTGGGGGTTTATTTTCTGTCTGTCTCTTTCTCTCAGGCATTATTATAATTTTCTCTGTCAGTGTTATTGTTATGGCTTACCTTTTTGGGCTTTGATTGAAGGTAATTTTTGGGGGGAAATTTAAGGTTAAGTGAATGAAAGTAGAAGCTCGTTTCCTCGTAGTTTAGTTCATACAAATATATCCGTAACTAATCCAATGATAAAAAATCGTATGAAGCATTAAAAAATTACACACTTGGAAGTGAAAAAATATTCATGAACAAACATGGATTGTAGAAATTGCAGTGGTTATTAAATTATAAACTTGATAGCCTCTAATCAAAATGATTGGTACTACCGTACGCAAACGTGTTGACAACAGTAATACGCACCAGTGTTTCTGATAGAAAATTGAATCAGTTTGCAGTGAAACATAAAGCAAAATATTCCTTTAGAAAAAAATCCTCATAACTGGGGTCTCAGAATATTTCCTGCAGGAAAAATCTCCAGAACTGTGGTTTGAAATTTTTTTCTATGGAAAAAAACTTCAGAACTGCGGTCTGAAAATTTTTTCTATGGAAAAACTCCTCACAACTCCTCCTCTATGGAAAAAATCCTCAGAACTGTGTTCTGAAAATTTTTTCTATGGAAAAAAATCCTCAAAACTTTGCTCCGAAAATTTTTTCTATGGAAAATATCTTCAGAACTGTGTTCTGAAAATTTTTTCTATCGAAAAAATCCTCAGAACTGTGTTCTGAAAATTTGTTCTATGGTAAAAATTTTCAGAATTGTGTTGTGAAAATTTTTTCTTTGGAAAAAATCCTCAGAACTGTGTTGTGAAAATTTTTTCTATGGAAAAAATCCTCAGAACTGTGTTGTGAAAATTTTTTCTATGGAAAAAATCCTCAGAACTGTGTTGTGAAAATTTTTTCTATGGAAAAAATCCTCAGAACTGTGTTGTGAAAATTTTTTCTATGGAAAAAATCCTCAGAACTGTGTTGTGAAAATTTTTTCTATGGAAAAAATCCTCAGAACTGTGTTGTGAAAATTTTTTCTATGGAAAAAATCCTCAGAACTGTGTTCTGAAAATTTTTTCTATGGAAAAAATCCTCAGAACTGTGTTCTGAAAATTTTTTCTATGGAAAAAATCCTCAGAACTGTGTTCTGAAAATTTTTTCTATGGAAAAAATCCTCAGAACTGTGTTCTGAAAATTTTTTCTATGGAAAAAATCCTCAGAACTGTGTTCTGAAAATTTTTTCTATGGAAAAAATCCTCAGAACTGTGTTCTGAAAATTTTTTCTATGGAAAAAATCCTCAGAACTGTGTTCTGAAAATTTTTTCTATGAAAAAAACCTCAGAACTGTGTTCTGAAAATTTTTTCTATGGAAAAAATCCTCAGAACTGTGTTCTGAAAATTTTTACTATGGAAAAAATCCTCAGAACTGTGTTCTGAAAATTTTTTCTATGGAAAAAATCCTCAGAACTGTGTTCTGAAAATTTTTTCTATGGAAAAAATCCTCAGAACTGTGTTCTGAAAATTTTTTCTATGGAAAAAATCCTCAGAACTGTGTTCTGAAAATTTTTTCTATGGAAAAAATCCTCAGAACTGTGTTCTGACAATTTTTTCTATGGAAAAAATCCTCAGAACTGTGTTCTGACAATTTTTTCTATGGAAAAAATCCTCAGAACTGTGTTCTGACAATTTTTTCTATGGAAAAAATCCTCAGAACTGTGTTCTGACAATTTTTTCTATGGAAAAAATCCTCAGAACTGTGTTCTGACAATTTTTTCTATGGAAAAAATCCTCAGAACTGTGTTCTGACAATTTTTTCTATGGAAAAATCCTCAGAACTGTGTTCTGACAATTTTTTCTATGGAAAAAATCCTCAGAACTGTGTTCTGACAATTTTTTCTATGGAAAAAATCCTCAGAACTGTGTTCTGACAATTTTTTCTATGGAAAAAATCCTCAGAACTGTGTTCTGACAATTTTTTCTATGGAAAAATCCTCAGTACTGTGTTCTGACAATTTTTTCTATGGAAAAATCCTCAGTACTGTGTTCTGAAAATTTTTTCTGTAGAAAAAAATTCCTCGGAACTGTGTTCTAAAAATTTTTTTATGGAAAAAATCCTCATAACTGTGTTCTGACAATTTTTTCTATGGAAAAAATCCTCAGAACTGTGTTCTGACAATTTTTTCTATGGAAAAAATCCTCAGTACTGTGTTCTGAAAATTTTTTCTATGGAAAAAATCCTCAGAACTGGGGTCTGAGAATTTTTTCTATAGAAAAAATCCGAAAAAATATGGAAAAAATACTCAGAATTGTGTTCTGAAAATTTTTTCTATGGAAAAAATCCTCAGAACTGTGTTCTGAAAATTTTTTCTATGGAAAAAATCCTCAGAACTGTGTTCTGAAAATTTTTTCTATGGAAAAAGTCCTCAGAACTGTGTTCTGAAAATTTTTTCTATGGAAAAAATCCTCAGAACTGTGTTCTGAAAATTTTTTCTATGGAAAAAGTCCTCAGAACTGTGTTCTGAAAATTTTTTCTATGGAAAAAATCCTCAGAACTGTGTTCTGAAAATTTTTTCTATGGAAAAAAATCAGGACTGCGGTATGAGCATTTTTTCTATGGAAAAAATCCTCAGAACTGTGTTCTGAAAATTTTTTCTATGGAAAAAATCCTCAGAACTGTGTTCTGAAAATTTTTTCTATGGAAAAAATCCTCAGTACTGTGTTCTGAAAATTTTTTCTGTGGAAAAAATCCTCAGAACTGTGTTCTGAAAATTTTTTCTATGGAAAAAATCCTTAGAACTGTGGAAAAAATCCTCTGTGGAAAAAATCCTCAGAACTGTGTTCCGAAAATTTTTTCTATGGAAAAAATCCTCAGAACTGTGTTCCGAAAATTTTTTCTATGGAAAAAATCCTCAGAACTGTGTTCCGAAAATTTTTTCTATGGAAAAAATCCTCAGAACTGTAATCTGAAAAATTTTTCTATGGAAAAAATCCTCAGAACTGTCTTCTGAAACTTTTTTCTATGGAAAAAATCCTCAGAACTGTCATCTGAAACTTTTTTCATGGAAAAAATCCTCAGAACTGTGTTCTGAAAATATTTTCTATGGAAAAAATCCTCAGAACAGCTTTCCGAACATTTTTTCTATTGAAAAATCCTCAGAGCTGCGTTTGTGACCCTCGCTCTCCCATAGATTTTCAAAGTTTCAAAGTCTATGCACTGCAGTGCGTATACGTGTTGACAACACTTATACGCGCCTAGTACCAATAGTTATTTACGTGAACTAAACCCATTGCCTATTTGTTTTTTTTTCCAAAGTTCGTGCTAACAATTAAACCTAATAATTGGAATTTATTTAACCCACATTAATATTTCACAATCGACATGCAAGAGGAATGTTGAGGTTAAACGGAAGTTGTGGAATTTATTGTTATAACTACGAAAAGCAAAAAAACTATGTGGTAAAATTAACAGAAATTATTTTTGTATTACAATCAAATTACGCATTTTCTAACACGAATATTAGATTAGGTGTTCTAGATTTGTGAAACACGCACAATAAAAATTAATAACAATAAACTTCAACTAATAAACAGGAGTTGTGTTACCAAGGAGAATTATATGAAAATATGACCTCTTATATAAACGAAGAAAATAATAATAATAATAATGACGTCTGTCATGAAAAAATCGTCTTGAAATTGTTGAAGTTGTGGTTTGGTTCACACAACCACATGGCAACATATCCATAAAACCTCTTTTCATATTTGTTCCAGAAAATTTGGGACAACATCAACCATCAAATAAAAATAAATGGGTTCTTTGCTTTGGCTGCTGTGATAAATCAACCCTTAGATGATGGAGATTTGTGTTAACTTAGGACAAGGCAATAAACAAAACTAAAGCCAAAACGTTAATGTAATACAATGAAATGAATTTAATTTGCCACTTAAGTATCAGCAAATTTAATGGTGAGCAAAAACGTGACAAATATTCCGAATAAAAACCCACATATTCATGTGAAGTAAGTACAAAAGATAAGAAGAAAAATCCTAAATAGAAGATAAACATCGTAAAAATTAGAACTCTCCATAACATGGATTCTGCACAGATGAACACCCTTTGGGTTCTTAATACTTAAACATATTATATGGTATTTAGAGATCCCATCGAATCTTTCACCAGTCATTTTTCTATGGAAAAATCCTCAGAACTGTGGTCTGGGAATTTTTTCTATAGAAAAAACCCTCTGACCTGAGGTCTGAGAATTTTTTCTATAGAAAAAAACCCTCTGACCTGAGGTCTGAGAATTTTTTCTATAGAAAAAAACCCTCTGACCTGTGGTCTGAGAATTTTTTCTATAGAAATAAACCTCTGACCTGTGGTCTGAGAATTTTTTCTATAGAAAAAATCCTCAGAACTGTGGTCTGAGAATTTTTTTCTTTAGAAAAAACCTCTGACCTGTGGTCTGAGAATTTTTTCTATGGAAAAAATCCTCAGAACTGTTTTCTGAGAAATTTTTCTATGGAAAAAATCCTCAGAACTGTTTTCTGAGAAATTTTTCTATGGAAAAAATCCTCAGAACTGTGGTCTGAGAATTTGTTCTATGGAAACAATCCTCAGAACTATTTTCTGAGAATTTTTTCTATGGAAAAAATCTTCAGAATTGTGGTCTGAGAATTTTTTCTATGGAAAAAATCCTCAGAACTGTGTTCTGACAATTTTTTCTATGGAAAAAATCCTCAGAACTGTGTTCTGACAATTTTTTCTATGGAAAAAATCCTCAGAACTGTGGTCTGAGAATTTGTTCTATGGAAACAATCCTCAGAACTATTTTCTGAGAATTTTTTCTATGGAAAAAATCCTCAGAACTGTGTTCTGACAATTTTTTCTATGGAAAAAATCCTCAGAACTGTGTTCTGACAATTTTTTCTATGGAAAAAATCCTCAGAACTGTGTTCTGACAATTTTTTCTATGGACAAAATCCTCAGAACTGTGTTCTGACAATTTTTTCTATGGAAAAAATCCTCAGAACTGTGTTCTGACAATTTTTTCTATGGAAAAAATCCTCAGAACTGTGTTCTGACAATTTTTTCTATGGAAAAAATCCTCAGAACTGTGTTCTGACAATTTTTTCTATGGAAAAAATCCTCAGAACTGTGTTCTGACAATTTTTTCTATGGAAAAATCCTCAGAACTGTGTTCTGACAATTTTTTCTATGGAAAAAATCCTCAGAACTGTGTTCTGACAATTTTTTCTATGGAAAAAATCCTCAGAACTGTGTTCTGACAATTTTTTCTATGGAAAAAATCCTCAGAACTGTGTTCTGACAATTTTTTCTATGGAAAAAATCCTCAGAACTGTGTTCTGACAATTTTTTCTATGGAAAAATCCTCAGTACTGTGTTCTGACAATTTTTTCTATGGAAAAATCCTCAGTACTGTGTTCTGAAAATTTTTTCTGTAGAAAAAAATTCCTCGGAACTGTGTTCTAAAAATTTTTTTATGGAAAAAATCCTCATAACTGTGTTCTGACAATTTTTTCTATGGAAAAAATCCTCAGAACTGTGTTCTGACAATTTTTTCTATGGAAAAAATCCTCAGTACTGTGTTCTGAAAATTTTTTCTATGGAAAAAATCCTCAGAACTGGGGTCTGAGAATTTTTTCTATAGAAAAAATCCGAAAAAATATGGAAAAAATACTCAGAATTGTGTTCTGAAAATTTTTTCTATGGAAAAAATCCTCAGAACTGTGTTCTGAAAATTTTTTCTATGGAAAAAATCCTCAGAACTGTGTTCTGAAAATTTTTTCTATGGAAAAAGTCCTCAGAACTGTGTTCTGAAAATTTTTTCTATGGAAAAAATCCTCAGAACTGTGTTCTGAAAATTTTTTCTATGGAAAAAGTCCTCAGAACTGTGTTCTGAAAATTTTTTCTATGGAAAAAATCCTCAGAACTGTGTTCTGAAAATTTTTTCTATGGAAAAAAATCAGGACTGCGGTATGAGCATTTTTTCTATGGAAAAAATCCTCAGAACTGTGTTCTGAAAATTTTTTCTATGGAAAAAATCCTCAGAACTGTGTTCTGAAAATTTTTTCTATGGAAAAAATCCTCAGTACTGTGTTCTGAAAATTTTTTCTGTGGAAAAAATCCTCAGAACTGTGTTCTGAAAATTTTTTCTATGGAAAAAATCCTTAGAACTGTGGAAAAAATCCTCTGTGGAAAAAATCCTCAGAACTGTGTTCCGAAAATTTTTTCTATGGAAAAAATCCTCAGAACTGTGTTCCGAAAATTTTTTCTATGGAAAAAATCCTCAGAACTGTGTTCCGAAAATTTTTTCTATGGAAAAAATCCTCAGAACTGTAATCTGAAAAATTTTTCTATGGAAAAAATCCTCAGAACTGTCTTCTGAAACTTTTTTCTATGGAAAAAATCCTCAGAACTGTCATCTGAAACTTTTTTCATGGAAAAAATCCTCAGAACTGTGTTCTGAAAATATTTTCTATGGAAAAAATCCTCAGAACAGCTTTCCGAACATTTTTTCTATTGAAAAATCCTCAGAGCTGCGTTTGTGACCCTCGCTCTCCCATAGATTTTCAAAGTTTCAAAGTCTATGCACTGCAGTGCGTATACGTGTTGACAACACTTATACGCGCCTAGTACCAATAGTTATTTACGTGAACTAAACCCATTGCCTATTTGTTTTTTTTTCCAAAGTTCGTGCTAACAATTAAACCTAATAATTGGAATTTATTTAACCCACATTAATATTTCACAATCGACATGCAAGAGGAATGTTGAGGTTAAACGGAAGTTGTGGAATTTATTGTTATAACTACGAAAAGCAAAAAAACTATGTGGTAAAATTAACAGAAATTATTTTTGTATTACAATCAAATTACGCATTTTCTAACACGAATATTAGATTAGGTGTTCTAGATTTGTGAAACACGCACAATAAAAATTAATAACAATAAACTTCAACTAATAAACAGGAGTTGTGTTACCAAGGAGAATTATATGAAAATATGACCTCTTATATAAACGAAGAAAATAATAATAATAATAATGACGTCTGTCATGAAAAAATCGTCTTGAAATTGTTGAAGTTGTGGTTTGGTTCACACAACCACATGGCAACATATCCATAAAACCTCTTTTCATATTTGTTCCAGAAAATTTGGGACAACATCAACCATCAAATAAAAATAAATGGGTTCTTTGCTTTGGCTGCTGTGATAAATCAACCCTTAGATGATGGAGATTTGTGTTAACTTAGGACAAGGCAATAAACAAAACTAAAGCCAAAACGTTAATGTAATACAATGAAATGAATTTAATTTGCCACTTAAGTATCAGCAAATTTAATGGTGAGCAAAAACGTGACAAATATTCCGAATAAAAACCCACATATTCATGTGAAGTAAGTACAAAAGATAAGAAGAAAAATCCTAAATAGAAGATAAACATCGTAAAAATTAGAACTCTCCATAACATGGATTCTGCACAGATGAACACCCTTTGGGTTCTTAATACTTAAACATATTATATGGTATTTAGAGATCCCATCGAATCTTTCACCAGTCATTTTTCTATGGAAAAATCCTCAGAACTGTGGTCTGGGAATTTTTTCTATAGAAAAAACCCTCTGACCTGAGGTCTGAGAATTTTTTCTATAGAAAAAAACCCTCTGACCTGAGGTCTGAGAATTTTTTCTATAGAAAAAAACCCTCTGACCTGTGGTCTGAGAATTTTTTCTATAGAAATAAACCTCTGACCTGTGGTCTGAGAATTTTTTCTATAGAAAAAATCCTCAGAACTGTGGTCTGAGAATTTTTTTCTTTAGAAAAAACCTCTGACCTGTGGTCTGAGAATTTTTTCTATGGAAAAAATCCTCAGAACTGTTTTCTGAGAAATTTTTCTATGGAAAAAATCCTCAGAACTGTTTTCTGAGAAATTTTTCTATGGAAAAAATCCTCAGAACTGTGGTCTGAGAATTTGTTCTATGGAAACAATCCTCAGAACTATTTTCTGAGAATTTTTTCTATGGAAAAAATCTTCAGAATTGTGGTCTGAGAATTTTTTCTATGGAAAAAATCCTCAGAACTGTGGTCTGAGAATTTTTTCTATGGAAAAAATCCTCAGAACTGTGGTCTGAGAATTTTTTCTATGGAAAAAAATCCTCAGAACTGTGGTCTGAGAATTTTTTCTATGGAAAAAAATCCTCAGAACTGTGGTCTGAGAATTTTTTCTATGGAAAAAATCTTCAGAACTGTGGTCTGAGAATTTTTTCTATGGAAAAAATCCTCAGAACTGTGGTCTGAGAATTTTTTCTATGGAAAAAATCCTCAGAACTGTGTTCTGAAAATTTTTTCTATGGAAAAAATCCTCAGAACTGTGTTCTGAAAATTTTTTCTATGGAAAAAATCCTCAGAACTGTGTTCTGAAAATTTTTTCTATGGAAAAAATCCTCAGAACTGTGTTCTGAAAATTTTTTCTATGGAAAAAATCCTCAGAACTGTTCTCTGAACATTTTTTCTATGGAAAAAATCCTCAGAACTGTGTTCTGAACATTTTTTCTATGAAAAAAATCCTCAGAACTGTGTTCTGAACATTTTTTCTATGGAAAAAATCCTCAGAACTGTGTTCTGAACATTTTTTCTATGGAAAAAATCCTCAGAACTGTGTTCTGAACATTTTTTCTATGGAAAAAATCCTCAGAACTGTGTTCTGAACATTTTTTCTATGGAAAAAATCCTCAGAACTGTGTTCTGAACATTTTTTCTATGGAAAAAATCCTCAGAACTGTGTTCTGAACATTTTTTCTATGGAAAAAATCCTCAGAACTGTGTTCAGAACATTTTTTCTATGGAAAAAATCCTCAGAACTGTGTTCTGAAAATTTTTTCTATGGAAAAAATCCTCAGAACTGTGTTCTGAAAATTTTTTCTATGGAAAAAATCCTCAGAACTGTGTTCTGAAAATTTTTTCTATGGAAAAAATCCTCAGAACTGTGTTCTGAAAATTTTTTCTATGGAAAAAATCCTCAGAACTGTGTTCTGAAAATTTTTTCTATGGAAAAAATCCTCAGAACTGTGTTCTGAAAATTTTTTCTATGGAAAAAATCCTCAGAACTGTGTTCTGAAAATTTTTTCTATGGAAAAAATCCTCAGAACTGTGTTCTGAAAATTTTTCCTATGGAAAAAATCCTCAGAACTGTGTTCTGAAAATTTTTCCTATGGAAAAAATCCTCAGAACTGTGTTCTGAACATTTTTTCTATGGAAAAAATCCTCAGAACTGTGTTCTGAAAATTTTTTCTATGGAAAAAAATCCTCAGAACTGTGTTCTGAAAATTTTTTCTATGGAAAAAATCCTCAGAACTGTGTTCTGAACATTTTTTCTATGGAAAAAATCCTCAGAACTGTGTTCTGAAAATTTTTTCTATGGAAAAAATCCTCAGAACTGTGTTCTGAAAATTTTTTCTATGGAAAAAATCCTCAGAACTGTGTTCTGAACATTTTTTCTATGGAAAAAATCCTCAGAACTGTGTTCTGAACATTTTTTCTATGGAAAAAATCCTCAGAACTGTGTTCTGAACATTTTTTCTATGGAAAAAATCCTCAGAACTGTGTTCTGAACATTTTTTCTATGGAAAAAATCCTCAGAACTGTGTTCTGAACATTTTTTCTATGGAAAAAATCCTCAGAACTGTGTTCTGAACATTTTTTCTATGGAAAAAATCCTCAGAACTGTGTTCTGAACATTTTTTCTATGGAAAAAATCCTCAGAACTGTGTTCTGAACATTTTTTCTATGGAAAAAATCCTCAGAACTGTGTTCTGAACATTTTTTCTATGGAAAAAATCCTCAGAACTGTGTTCTGAACATTTTTTCTATGGAAAAAATCCTCAGAACTGTGTTCTGAACATTTTTTCTATGGAAAAAATCCTCAGAACTGTGTTCTGAACATTTTTTCTATGGAAAAAATCCTCAGAACTGTGTTCTGAACATTTTTTCTATGGAAAAAATCCTCAGAACTGTGTTCTGAAAATTTTTTCTATGGAAAAAATCCTCAGAACTGTGGCTTAAGAATTTTCTCTTTTGAAAAAATCCTCCTCTTCCTTTTTAGTGTTTACTTTTAATTTAACTGCTCTTTTCGTTCGTAGAACACCATTACGAATACGTGTTGTCAATATGAATACGCCAGGATGAAAAAATAATCATTTTTGTACTTCTAATCAATTATTATCGTAAATGATTACTAATTACTGGTAGCTAGTTTGTTTTCCACACTCCAGTCTCCATATTTTCCAGAGTCCCTTCGCCTTTTCCTTCTATTCACTGTCGTCTTTCGTTTTCTTCATGTGAATGCCTTCGAAAAACATCAACAAAAATGTTGGCCCTAATGGCCTCGAATTATAGTGTCATTATAACTGACTTTTCACCAAAAAAAAAAAAAAAAAAAAAAACAACAATGTTGACCTTTCGTTCAACAAATGTTAACTTTGTAAAAAACCCGGAGAATAACAAGAGAAACCTTAAAATGGAAAACAACAGGATGGAGAAGAACCGAAATAGCAAAACAACACGCTAAAGATTAATTAATCGATTTTTTTCATTCATTCATTCCTTCATTACATATTTGGCTACTTAACACATACAACGTTTTGGTAGACATTCTTATGCCTAGCCCTTCTGACCCTGCCTAGTTGATATGTTTTAACGAAATCATTTCTTTCTTTTTTTGCAGATGTATGTATGTATCTGGCGGCCTATCTTAGCTTGGTTGTTTGTTAATGATATTGAAAAGACCAATGAAACGTGCCAAAGAAACGTGAGTTAATATAGTACAATAGAATTGATTAGGAAAACGAATACAAGTGGTTAAACGGTTTTGGAAATTTACAAAAAATAAAGCATGAGACGCATAATGTAAGTGAATGTCTCGCCGAAACTAAAGCTGAGGGGCATAAAGTGATTGGCTAGCTCGCATAAGTCATGGGTTGGCTTGAAATGTAGGAAAATAAAAGAAAAAACCAACCTATTCAAATGTAAATCTGGCAGTCCGTTACTGCTCTTCATTTAAAGCCCACCCACGTAAAGCAATTTATGTATTTAATGTTCAGGGAAAGTTTTTCGTCAAATAGAAAAGAAAATATGATAATATACACTCGTATATAAAAAACTTGTTGTTTTAGAATTTCAAAACAACAGGATTGAGGTTAGGCCGGCTTACTTTACAAATAACATATATATAAAAACATAAAATTGATTTTCTGATAAGAATAAATCTAAATAAATAAGTTAATATTAAACTCGTATAAGTGTTGTCAACACGTATACGATATGAAGTACCACAGGAATCAAAAGTAGTTAAATATTTTTTTCCACTTCAAGTAAACTTTCTTCATTTGGGAAAAGTGGCTGTGAAAATTAATTTTAAAATAAAAAATCGATGTCTGTGGACTTTTGGGCAAAATTAAATATTTTGTAGACCTCATAAAAATTCAAATCTGTTCTTAAAGAAATCATAAAAATACTGCGCCTCCATACTCCATACACTCTCCATACAGACAATTTGGCACCCATTTTTCTTTTGTCTTGTTTTAAGTTTCTAGACTTGAATAAAAAATTCATTCTCAAATCTTTCTTTTGAAGTTTTCTCTAACAATAACAACAAGTTTTGATGTTCAGTGAGTGACCAGCCAAAAGGCAAATAGTTTTTCAAAGAAAAAAAAAAAAAAAACACAAGAAAATGGTATAAAGTTAAACTCATTTTGTCGCCTCCATTTTATTTGTTCTCTAGTTTGTTCTGTTTCTGTTGCCCTCTTCATCCGCTACTTTTTCTTCTTTTCTTTATTATAATTTGATTGGGTGGTAAGTAAATTGTTACTTTGCCAACAAAATAAGAAATAGGATATTCGATTTGCCAAAAAAACTTAAGAGAGAAACAAAACTGAAAGCAAACACAGTTTTTTTTTTATTTTTTCTCGAAACAATAAAAAGGAATTAAATTTGGACATTTTTGGGTCATTCGGAAATTTTTTGTTTTTTAATATTTTTTTCATTGCTAGGATTAAATTACATTCTGTTAAGTAGCAAGGAATCTGTATTATTTGGGTTTATTTAATGAAAAGAAACACTTCAAACTGAATTTTAAATTCATCAGCGTATAAGTGTTGCCAATTATCATACGCCAGTATGAACCATGAAATCATTAGCGTATAAGTGTTGTCCACACGTATACGACCACAGTTCCATAGCAAAATTTCTTACACCACTGGACTGAGGATTTTTTCCATAAAAAATTCTTAGACCACAGTTTTTCTATGGGAAAAATTCTCAGACCACTGTTCTGAGGATTTTTTCCATAGAAAAAATTCTCAGACCACAATTCAGAGGATTTTTTCCATAGAAAAAATTCTCAGACCACAGTTCTGAGGATTTTTTTCCATAGAGAAAATTCTCAGACCACAGTTCTGAGGATTTTTTCCATAGAGAAAATTCTCAGACCAAAGTTCTGAGGATTTTTTCCATAGAGAAAATTCTCAGACCAAAGTTCTGAGGATTTCTTCCATAGAGAAAATTCTCAGACCACAGTTTTGAGGATTTTTTCTATAGAAAAAATTCTCAGACCACAGTTCTGAGGATTTTTTCTATAGAAAAAATTCTCAGACCACAGTTCTGAGGATTTTTTCTATAGAAAAAATTCTCAGACCACAGTTCTGAGGATTTTTTCTATAGAAAAAATTCTCAGACCACAGTTCTGAGGATTTTTTCTATAGAAAAAATTCTCAGACCACAGTTCTGAGGATTTTTTCTATAGAAAAAATTCTCAGACCACAGTTCCATAGAAAAAATTCTCAGACCACAGTTCTAAGGATTTTTTCCATAGAAAAAATTCTCAGACCACAGTTCTAAGGATTTTTTCCATAGAAAAAATTCTCAGACCACAGTTCTAAGGATTTTTTCCATAGAAAAAATTCTCAGACCACAGTTCTGAGGATTTTTTCCATAGAAAAAATTCTCAGGCCACAGTTCTGAGGATTTTTTCCATAGAAAAAATTCTCAGGCCACAGTTCTGAGGATTTTTTCCATAGAAAAAATACTCAGACCACAGTTCTGAGGATTTTTTCCATAGAAAAAATTCTCAGACCACAGTTCTGAGGATTTTTTCCATAGATAACTCTATGGCGTATACTTACTGTCGTCACGTATACCCCACGGAGAACTGTGTTTTATAAATTAGATATATTGTATTAGATTTGTTTGGTTTTTCTTTTCAATAATTTAATAAATTCCTCTACTAATACACATAAACTTTCCTAAGAGCAACCAAAAAGTCCTTCAGTAACATGTGAGTGATAATATAATGTACTTTATTTTCTTACATCTCCAAAGAATTGAACACATTGTATTTTGTTGCCTCCAAAACTTTGAATAAAACTATTTTTTTCTCTAATCTAAAAGTAGTTCTATGGCGGTTTTTCTTTCATTCCATTTGACCTCAAACTTTATCTGTCGTTTTGTTGAAGGCAAGTGTTTGAAAGGAATAAAGAAAAAAACCGACAATCGTTGTCATTGTTTGGAAAGTAGACAGTGGACAAGTTGATAGTTTGGTTTTGTGGCAAATACAAAACAACATACCAGCAGGCCAATACATTGACTGGCACTGCTGTGTGCTGCATTCAAAGATGTGCGGAGAGTGAGCTTCTTATGGAGCTCAATGATAGTTTCAAAGCCTGACCAGGAAACTTCATTAAAAAAAGAAGTTTTTTCCAGTAGATAGAAAGAGTTGACACAGTTCGCAAAAGAAGAAGAAGAGCATGAAATAGGTATTAGAGAAATGGAAAGTCATAATAAAATAGAACTACAAAATAGAAAAATTATATATTACAATATTGGGAAACATTTTGTTGTTAATAAAAACATTTATTAGCCAGGGAGCGTATAATTATTATTAATTATAGAAATGCGTGCGAATGATTAATATTTGCTACATAATTACTCATACGCACCAATTTTTATGATATAATATTTTAGAATACATATCTAAGAATTTTTCATTCAGGTCACAGAATTATTTGGAAATTGCGAAGATATTTTTTGAGTGGCCAAAACAACAATAAGCAAACATTCTTTTTCAAAAGGCCAATAGACGAATAAGCGTGGAATTTTTTTAACAAATTGTAAACATAACTTTGCTTTGCTGTTCCATGCTATACTTGATTGAGTTTCCTTGTTATGAGTTTTAATATGACTTTTAACATTTTCAACTTCTTCTGTTGTCTTCATTTCCAAAGGAAAGGAAAAACAAGCTGTCACAACGAAAACATGTTGATTTTATAACCTTCCTTACAAAATCATATCTTATTTCCTTTCTTTGTGAAGTGAAAGTTAGAAGAAAAAAAATATAGACAAAAAACTGTGCTGGAAGAAAGGAATGAAGGGGAGACACATAAAAACGACCTGTTAACAGGGTAAATATTTTTAATAAGAATGTCAATCAAAATGTATACTTTTTTGGGTGGATAGAAAATGACAGCATCTTCAACATCTTTTTGTTAGCACAGAAGTGTGGGGTGGTAGTTAAAAAAAATCGAACACTTGATTGATTCTTTTCTCATTATATCTAGATTTTCCGATTGAAAAAGGACCCCCAAGGAAAATGTTTCTACATCTTTCGCCAATTGATGTTGAGAAGGATAGGATATTCTGCCAATACAGTCAATGGCAATATGCAAATGCCTGCTATCAGTGATTCGACATGAACATATCTAGCCATTAAAAAAAGAGGAGTATCTCATTACAAAAACTGTTGATTGCTTAAATTGGCAAAAAAATGCAAAAAAAAAAAATTAATCTATAACATCGAAAAAAAAGGGTTTGCATTTTTTTAAAGCATGAAGAAAGAAATAAGTAAATTGGCATTAGGATATGTTTCCAGGGATTATGTAACAATGAGTATTATGATTGAACGTCTTATAAACATCATTAATTCTCTACAAGCTCCTCAAAAAGAAGATGTTTCCTTAATCGATGTTTAATGGTCTGCTTTTCTATGAGCAAATATGTTTAAGAAATCTACAGATGCTCAATAACATCTGGCGCTCGAAAAGATATGTTAAAAAAGCCACGCTTATTTGTCCTTAAAATGAATAAAAACTCAACCATTACATGTCGTCAAAAAATAATAAAAAATCCACGCTTATTTGTCCTTAAAATGAATAAAAACTCAACCATTACATGTCCTCAAAAAATAATAAAAAATCCACGCTTATTTGTCCTTAAAAATTAATAAAAAATCCACCCTTATATGTTCTAAAAAATTAATAAAAGATCTACGCTTTTTTGTCCCTAAAAAAAGAGAATAAACAAGTAAAAAGTCGTTAAGTTCGGCCGGGCCGAACTTTTTATACCCTCCACCATAAAATAGTCTTAATTAAAATGGAATAATTAGGGTCTTTTTACAATTTTAGGTGGAACAACTTTTCTACAATGGTTAGACTCCTACTGCCTCCCACTATTGCTTAAATTACACTGTGAAAACAAATGTTGGGACAGAGATAATTCCTTTTGGAGATGAAAGCCCTTAGTGTATGTATATTAAAAACCCCGAAGGACAGATGCGCCGTGAGTCGAACTTCCGCGTTATCGCGTGATTAAGTTTTTGCAAGAGACCCTGTAAGCCATCATGAATTAGCATTATATCTCTGTTTGTTGTTTTTGTAGAGCACTTAAGCAACAGTGAACAAAGATATAACGCTAATTCCTGATGGCCCACAGGGTCTCTAACAAAAATTTCATCCCGTCATAACGCGGAAGTTCGACTCACGGCGGATCTGTCCTTCGGGGTTCATAATATACTCACCAAGGCCTTTCTTCCCCAAGAGGAATTTTCCGTGCCCCAGACTTTCACCTCCATTTTGTTGCACAGTGTTATCTGATCTAATCTAAAAAAATGTGTTCAGCTAGGGGAAAGGTACCACCTACGGGGCTATATCAAAGAGTCAACCTATCTTTAATTTTTTTGGCGGAAAAGTTTTATAGCTGCAGGGAACTTCAAGAGTCAAATTGAGGGTAGTTTCATCAAAACAATGTAGACCCCCAAAAATGGACCCATGTTGACGAATTTTAGTGAAGAAATTTCCACTGAAAATTCCCGAAAATCGGGAGGTACAGTTATATGGGGGGATATACCAAAACATGAACCTATATTGACGATTATTTTTGAATAGACAAAATTGTACCTAAAATTCTCAAAATACCGATCATTACAGCTAGTTCGGTTAAAAACTGTAGCTAAAATTCTCAAAATACCGAAAATTGGGAGGTACCGTTATATGGGGGCTATACCAAAACATGAACCTATGTTGACGATGTTTGGTGGAGATATTTCATGACCATTGAGAACCTCAAATGTCAAATTGCAGATATTTCGGTTACAAATTGTGGTTAAAATTCTCAAAATACCGAAAATCGGGAGGTACCGTTATATGGGGGCTATACCAAAACATGGACCTATGTTGACGATGCTTGGTGGAGATGTTTCATGACCACTGAGAACCTCAAATGGCAAATTACAGCTAGTTCGGTTAAAAACTGTAGATAAAATTCTCAAAATACCGAAAATCGGGAGGTACCGTTATATGGGGGCTATACCAAAACATGGACCTATGTTGACGATGCTTGGTGGAGATGTTTCATGACCACTGAGAACCTCAAATGGCAAATTACAGCTAGTTCGGTTAAAAATTGTAGATAAAATTCTCAAAATACCGAAAATCGGAAGGTACCGTTATATGGGGGCTATACTAAAACATGGACCTATGTTGACGATGTTTCGTGGAGATATTTCATGACCACTGAGAACCTCAAATGTCAAATTGCAGATAGTTCGGTTAAAAATTGTGGCTAAAATTCTCAAAATACCGAAAATCGGGAGGTACTGTTATATGGGGACTATACCAAAACATGGACCTATGCCCATATCCTTTGGGATATAAGCTTGTTGATCACTAGGAAACCTAAATGCCAAATTATAGCTAATTCGGTCTGCAAATGTGGCGAAGAACGTCAAAATACCTCAAATCCGGAGGTACCGTTATATGGGGGCTATACCAAAAAGTGGACCGATATAGCCCATCTTCGAACTTGACCTGCCTATGGAAAAAAGACCCTCGTGTGCAAAATTTCAGCACTCTATCTCAATTATTGCGGACGCTAGAGTGATTACAACAGACGGACAGACAGACGGACAGACGGACATGGCTAGATCGTCTTAGAATTTTATCCTGATCAAGAATATATATACTTTATAGGGTCGCAAATGATTAGTTCGATGTGTTACAAACAGAATGACAAACTTAATATACCCTCCATACTATGGTGGAGGGTATAAAAATCCAAGCCTATTTGTTCTTAAAAATGGATAAATACCACGCTTATGGTTCATGAAAAAAATGTTTGCTTATTGGTCCTTATTGTCCTCGAACAAAACAATATTTAATTAATACACGTTTATTTGTCCTTGGAAACAATGAATAGAAAAATTCACGCTTATTGATCCCCTATCACCGACGTAGCCATTTCATTTCCATAGGCTATTAGCTTATGTTACAATTTTTTTTTTTAATTTTTGAGTAAAATTTTTAAACTTTTAAATTTTTCAAGAAATATGTAAAATATTTACAAGAAGTATTACAGAGAAATATTTAACTACATTGGTATTATTGCCCAACATATTTGAAAGTATAACTATAATGAACAAGTTAGGTTTTTTGACAAATTTTCTGCATAGTTGTTGTTAAGTTTTAAGGTATTGTTTAAGCATTTAATCGTAAGTGTTAGAGGGTAGCATATTACGTCCAATTCTTTGGCTTATAAACAAAAAACATTCTTGCTGGCTTTTGTTTTTTTAAATTTTTTACAAGAGCAATTCAACAATAAAAGATAATATCTTTTAATCCTTGTGGTTTTAAACTTTTGTATATAGTCTCTAACACGTTTTTATAATGAACTATTTTGAACATCATAACAATTATAAATTCTTTATTATGTTTGAAATTTGCAAAAAAACTATATCAACCATTTCTTAAAATTAAATAAATTGATCAAGCTCGAGGTCTTGATCAATTTATTTAATTTTAATCAATTAAAAAGGTCGAATAAATCTAACAAAATTAACCATTTGTTATGATATAACTAGCTGAACCCGGTGCGCTTCGCTATCCCGAATAAGGTAAACTATATTTTGACAAATTTATTTGTAGGCCAATTTTCGTCAGACGTTCCAACTTTCATCAATATAATTTGGAACATTTATTTCTAGACCCAATTCCGTCACACATTCTAAATCTCATTGAAATTGAACATACATAGCGTGTTTAATGCATAAAATACATGAAATCGGCCGAAAATATATTTATGGGAGGTATATCCAAATCTGAACCGATTTCTATATAATTTGGCAAATTTATTTCTAGACCAAATTCTTTCACACATCCAAAATTTCGAGAAGTTATCTGTTACCATTCTGTAGATATTTGCATAAAAAATCTAAATTTTTTGAAGGTACCTCCGATTCTGATGCTATATCTATTAGGCCATGTAGTGATATACTCTGAAAATTTCAGTAAGATAGGTTCAGCGATTTTTGAGTTCATAAACATCAAACAAACAAACGTATAAACAATTTTCTATTTTATAAATAAAGATTTCTGTTCCGTTGAGATTATTTCAAACTGGTCTCTTGCTACAAATTAGTTAATGCCTATTGTACAAAAAAGGATTTTTCTGTCGATTACTCTTTGAAGTGTATTTTGGGAAGTACTTTCAATGGAAGCACATTTCTAGTAATGTTCCTTTTTCCTTCTTCGGCAAAGCACTTTGTGACGACAAACGAATCAAAACAAGTAAAAAAACCATAAAAAAGTAAGAGATATACCCTCAGCCTGTGTATATTAAAACAAATTTTCCCAAAAAACGTATGTATTTAGAGGGTTTTAAAAATGTTGGGCGTATGAAACGACAAAAGTTTTGCGGAGGAAATACTTACAGGAATGGATCGACATTGACCATTATAGAAGCCACTACATATGGTGCCATAGGTTTTTACACCCTTGGGCCTGTTTGCTCAAGAAGTGTGGATTTGCCCCTGAAAAAACTTGTACTGTACTAATAGGGGCTCCCAGAGTACTTGTTATAAAAAAGCAAAGCGTTTCCATAGAGGTATTTAATTTATTAATTTATTTTTTCATATTTTTACTTATACCTAAATTATTAGCATAAAGGAAGTGAAGCCATGACTACTGAGGTCTTAAGCTTACCCAGGTATATTTATTAATTATCCAAGAGGTCTTAAACTAGACAGCTCTGAAAATTTTTGAAATACACTATGGAAGGTTGCCAAGAGAGTAGATCGATATGGTCCATCTCCGAAGTTGATCAAAATTTGGACAAAATATCACGAAGGCCAAATTTTAGACCGAATCGGTTGATCTGTTCGAATTATCGTGTTCTCCAGACATCCACCCAGACGGACGAACATAGTTAAGTCGTTCCCAAGTTTTCTGAAACAGATTACTTCGAAACACACTTTGGCCCTAAAACCATTATTTCGATGAGACACATTTTGACTAATGCTGAGAGTATGAAAAATGTATACATGTATAGACCTTGGATTGAACCCCAGAATTTCATTTAAAAAAAAAAATCAAGACTGGTTGCCGGAGTTTTCCTTGTTACTAATTCATTTATGAGAAGAACCACGATAGGAAACCAGAATTTCCATAAGAGCAGTCAGACGATTGGACGCCAAAATTAGTCTATACAAAGATGCACGATTGGGCGACAGAATTTGTCATTTACATACCCGCGATTGGGTGCTAGAATTTCATGATGTACATCCTCACTATTGCCCAGCATTAGTTCTCTATAAAGAAAATCACTATCGGCCTTCAGAAATTCTTTGTGATAAGATCTACGATTCGACACCAAAATATCTTTACGGATATAACTACAATTGGGTTCTTTATAACAATAACAACGATTGAACACCTGAATTTCCGAAATTGAAAAATTTACCGTATTCTGACACCGCTGCGTGATAAAAGACCAAAAAAAGAAGACAAGCGTCTGGACGTTTTTTTTTTCTTTATATATATACATAACTCCTAAATTCTACCTGTAAATATAAAAAATACTAGTGGATAACGCCGTGATATCCAAACGTTGAAGCCGTGATTTTGAACACTTGTGAAGTAGGAAACCAAGGAAAGGTCCTCAACATTCCATGTAAACAAAAAAATTAATGTTAAAATATTTCTAAGGTTTTCCGATTGTATACTCTTTCTTTTGGTCTTACCGAAGTGATATCACTGAATTACATAACATTCACTGTAGTTGTGAGTTATTTGATAAATGATACAACCAAAAATATATGAGATTATTAATATATCCATTGTCTTGAACATATATTAACTCTGATATATTGTCAAAAAAGTTCTGAAAACAGGGGGAAATTGGCCAAGAAGTCTTACGTCATTTTAATTAAAAATAGTAATGAAAATTGTTTTATCAGTAATATAAGTCTAAAATAAGGTTTACATCATTGCTAAATAAGAAATTTACGCTAACATGAACTTTAAAAATGTTGGTCATTCCATGCTTAATAAATATTAAGCAAAATCCTTAGATTTAGATTTATTGAGACTTTTTGTTTTCAGTAATAAAGTATATAAAACAATTATTGATGAGAATACTTAAAACTATATTGTATTATTTTAATTTCATGGCTAAAATATTTTTCAGCTTGCTTACACATTTAAATGATGAACATTAACAAGTTTATAAACAATAACTTCTTTAAGTGTACTTAGAGAAACTTATAGAGAACAAAATCCTTACTTAAAACATATAAAAAATCCTCGGTTAAAATGAATATTGAAAAATCCATGCTTAAAAATATTTTAAATAAAATCCACGATAAACTTATATTAAAAAATCCTTGGTTAAAAAATATTCGTTTAAAAAATCAACGATTAACAAATATTAAAAAAATGCAAGCTTAAAAAGTATTAAAAAATTACGACTTTAAAAAATATTTAAAAAAATCCACCTTTTAAAAGATATTAAAAAGTCCACGATTACAAGGAATATGAAAAAATCCACTCATAAAAAATATTAAACAAAATCTACACTTTAAAAAATACTAAACAATATCCACTCTTTAAAAAATATTAAAAAATCCACGCTTAAATAAAACTAAACAAAATCCACGCTTTAAAAAAATTAAGAAAAATCCAAGCTTTAAAAATGAGTATTAAAAATCCTTGCTTAAAAAATATGAAATAAAATCCACGCTTTAAAAAATCCACGGTTAGCAAATATTGAAAAATTCACGTTTAAAAAGTTTTAAAAATTCACGGTTAAAAACATATTTAAAAACTCCATGGTTAAAACTAGTATTAAAAAATCCTTGCTTAGAAATATTAAATAAACAGCTCGGCTGGTAAGCCATCGGCTCCTGCTGCTTTATTATTCTTCAGCCGGTTAATTGCTGTTTTTACCTCATCTTGGACGGGCGGTACACATTCTATACCATCTTCTGGGATTAGATCTGTGGTATCATCATCTTCGCTACTATTGGATACCAGCAGATTGGAGAAATGTTCCTTCCATATCCTGAGCACGCTATCTGTATCTGTTACCAGATAACCTTGCTGGTCTCTACAGGAGGATGTGCCTGTACCAAAGCCATCTGTTTGATGTTTCACTCTTTGGTAGAATTTTGGACTTCATTCTGGCTCCTGTACATCTCGATTTTTTCGCACTCCCGCTTTTCCATTTCTCTCTTTTTCTTGCTGAAAAGACGTTTCTCTTCTCTCCTTTTCTCCCGATATCGCTCTCGTGCGCTATGCGTTGCTACTCTATATGCCGCATTTTTCTCTTCGGTAGCAGCACGACACTCCTGATCATACCATAAATTCCTTTGTGGAGGTCTCTGGAATCCAAGTATGGATTTTTGCGGCTGTTTGCATGGAGTGGGCAATATTTTTGTTATGTTATCGGGACAAGGAGTGCTCGCGTTAAGCAATTGGGCTAGTTGAGTGGAATATGCTGTGGCTATCTGTTGTGTTTGCAGCCTATCGATGTCCAACTTCCGCGTTGTGTCTGTTCGTGCTTTATTTGCAACGTTTAGACGGGTACTTACATTTGCTGCAACAAGGTACTGGTCCGAATCAATGTTTGCGCCTCGGAACGATCGTACATCCAACACGCTGGATGAATGTCTTCCATCTATCACAACATGATCAATTTGATTACTTGTTCTTTGATGTGGATACAGCCAGGTGCCCTTATGAATATCGAGATGATTAAATCTGGTACTGCTAACTACCATGTTTTTTGTAGCTGCAAAGTCTATCAGCCTCATACCATTGTCAGATGTTTCACTGTGGAGACTGAATTTCCCGACTGTTGGGCCAAAGATATTCTCCTTTCCAATTTTGGCATTAAAATCGCCAAGAATAATTTTAATGTCATGCGCCGGGCAAGGGTCATATGTTTCTTCTAAGCGCTCGTAAAATATATCTTTTGTCTGTTCGTCCTTTTCTTCAGTGGGAGCATGAGCGCAAATAAAGCTGATGTTGAAGAATTTAGCTTTTATTCGAATTGCAGCAAGTCTTTTATTCAATGGCATATAATACACTTTCACTGGCATACATTCACAGCTATAATACAGTCCGTCACCTTTAGGTGTTGTTGTGACGCCTTTCCCAATCCTTCGTATTT
>NW_027411866.1:14177044-14303082 GCF_047663935.1 Musca autumnalis | reverse complement strand
AGAAAAGAAGAGTATCTCATTTCAAAAACTGTTGATTGCTTAAATTGCAAAAAAAAAATGAAATTTATAACATCGACCAAACATTTTTGGCATTTTCTTTCAAAAGAAAAAAAAAAATAAATAAATAAATAAGTAAATTGACATTAGGATATGTTTCCAGGGATAATGTAACAATGAGTATTATTGCTGCAGTAACGTATACGCCATAATGATTGAACATCGTGACGTATAAACATCTTTAGTTCCCTACAGGCTCCTCAAAAAGAACATGTTTCCTTAATCGATGCTTATTGGTTTGCTTTTCTATCAACAAATGTGTTTAAGAAATCTATTTTATTATGCTTCTGGCCCTCGAAAAGATATATTTAAAAATCCATGCTTATTTTTCCTTAGAAATTAATAAAAAAGTCCACCCTTATATGTCCTTAAAAATGAATAAAAAATCCACGCTTATATGTCCTTAAAAAGTAAATAAAATATCACGCTTGAGAAAGAGAATAAAAGTCCACGCTTGTTTGTTCTTAAAAGTAAAGAAAACCCACGCTTATTATTCCATGAAAAAATTCACGCTTATTGGTCCTTGAAAAAGTTAAATAAAAATATTTGCTTATTGGTCCTTGAAAAAAAAAAATATTTAATAAATAAATTAGTCGTTACAAAATGATTAAAAAATCCACGCTTATTTGTACTTAAAAAAGAATAAAAACCACGTTTATGGTTCATGAAAAAAATATTAGCTTATTGGTCCTTATTGTTCTTTAAAAAAATATATTTAATAAATAAATTTGTCCTTAAAAAATGAATAAAAAATCCACGCTTATTTGTTCGTAAAAATTAATAAAAAATCCACGCTTATTTGTTCTTAAAAATGAATAAAAAATCTACGATTATTTGTTCTTAAAATGAATAAAAACCACACATATGGCTCATGAAAAAATATTTGCTTATTGATACTTATTGTCCCTGAAAAAAATAATAGTTAATGATTACACGCTTATTTTTTCTTGGAAAAAATGAATAAAAAATTCACCCTTATTGATTCCCTATACAAAATAAAATATACATGCTTATGGTCCTTACAAAAACAAAATTAATAAAATATCCATGCTTATTGGTTCTTAAAAAATGAATAGAAAATTCCACGATTACTGCTCGTTTGAAAAAAAATTAAATAAAGAATCCACGCCTTTTGACCCTTATTAAGTTAGGTTAAAGGATGCGCAGCTGTCATGTTGACAGCCACTTCACTCGGAGACCTTGTGGTTCAATGTGCCCATCCTATTGAATTACTGAAAGGAAGATAAGGTTATATAATACATAAAATAATAGATGTTATAGAGAAGATAGATAACGTGGACAGAAGGAGAAAGATGTGTGTAGGGTTTTAAGAGAGATATTTGATATTTAGGTTAATTGTTCTCGCTGGAGCCATTTTAGACCTTTGGCGAGATGAAGCAGACTTGTTGGCTCGGTGTGGCAGAACGTTGACAGGAACTGGATCGTGTGTTCACCCATGGTTCGCAGTATCCGCGTCGTCAGCATTGAACAGCGACATAATAAATGTTCGATTGTTTCTGTTTCGTTTGGAGAGAATGGGCCAGATTGCCTTGGAAACCTTACAACCAGATTTGGCTAGCATAATCTCGATATTTTTGTTCCAATTGTCTCAAGAAGTAGCACTCCGATCCGCAACGCGCCAGTTCTTCCGATTTTTCATTTCCTTCGATGTTACAATGACCCGAAACCCAACACAAGGTAACGATTGATTTTAGCGCCTCCAAGGCTTTCCTACAGTCTTAAACCGCAGCAGAACCGATAAAGTGGGATTTAAATGATTTGAGGGCCTCTTGGCTATCAAAATAGATAGTCACCACCCAACTATATCCCTTATCAGTTCTCCAGCCTTTCTGACCGCAAAGATCTCAGCCTGGAAGACACTACAAATTTCGTGAAACCTGTATGCGAGACGTAGATTAAGGATATCGCTGTAGACGCCTGCTTCTGTTCCCATTTCCATTTTTGAGCCGTCGGTATATACTCCTATACCGGGTAGAGGTGGAGAGTTGTGGGTCCAGACATCTCTATGGGGTATTTGTACTATAACCTCGTCGAAGTGTAGTTGTGGTGATATGTTATCACTGATTTCCTCCGATCCATGTGGTAGTCCTGATCGTCGTAAGATTTCAGCGTGACAATACTCAGAGTTGCGCCATGAGTTTGTCTTCTTTAGTCGGAGAGAACTCTTGGCCGCCAGCTCCTGTACCACCAGATTCAATGGGTTTAGATCAAGTAGTGCATTGAGGGCAGCTTGCGGAGTGCTTCTCATGGCACCGGTGATTAGTAGTGATGCTGATCTTTGGACGTTGTTTATTTTATGAAGAAGTGATTTCTTACTCAAAAATTTCCACCATACCAGAGAACCATAGGTAAGAATTGGGCGTACTATGGTCGTAAAGATACAATAGATGACCTGTGGTTTCAGCCCCCAACTCTTACCAATAGAATTCTTGCAAGAATAAAGATCTATTAGACCCCTCTTGGCACGTTCCTCGACATTCCTTTTCCACGTTAATTGGTGATCCAGGATAATGCCGAGGTACTTTGCTTCCAAGGAGAGTTCTAGGGTGACTCCATCAAGCATTGGTAGGGTGAATGGTTCGAATTTTCTCTTGTTCGTGAACAGAACCAGCTCTGTCTTAGATGGGTTCACTCCAAGACCATTGTAGTGTGCCCATCTCGTTAGTTTATGTCAGCTATGTCAACTTCTGTCTTCGTGAGGGCAAGTAGAAGTTCAGCGGCAGCCGCTTTGCAGTGATGCAAATTAATCTGCATTAAGCGAAGCTGCTGCCGCTTATGTTTCTTTACTGCAGTAGAATCGCGATAATTCGTACCTCGTTAAATCCAAAATCTCGATAATTCGTATATGTTGTCGGTCCCTTGAAACCATTTCCTTCGCATTTTAACCTCGTTAATTCGAAATCCTCGATAATTCGTATAAAATTGCCGGTCCCTTGGATTGCGAATTATCGAGGTTCTACTGTATTAAAAAAAAATCTGCGCCCAAACAAAAAATCAATAAAACAATCCACGCTAAAAAAATTAAATAAATCCACGCTTAAAAAATATTAAAAAAAAATCTGCGCCCAAACAAAAAATCATTAAAACAATCCACGCTTAAAAAAAATTAAATAAATCCGCGCTTAAAAAAAAATAAATAAATCCGCGCTTAAAAATATTAAAAAAAATCTGCGACCAAACAAAAAAATCATTAAAACAATCCACGCTTAAAAAAATTAAATAAATCCACGCTTAAAAATATTAAAAAAATCTGCGCCCAAAAAAAATCATTAAAACAATCCACGTTTAAAAATATTAAATAAATCCACGCTTAAAAAATATTAAAAAATCCACGCTTAAAAAAAATCATTAAAACAATCCACGTTTAAAAAATATTAAATAAATCCACGCTTAAAAAATATTAAAAAATCCAAGCTTAAAAAATATTAAAAAAATCCGCGCCCAAAAAAAATCATTAAAACAATCCACGTTTAAAAAAATATTAAATAAATCCACGCTTAAAAAATATTAAAAAATCCACGCTTAAAAAATATTAAAAAAATCCACGCTTAAAAATATTAAAAAATCCACGCTTAAAAAAATATTAAAAAAATCCACGCTTAAAAAATATTAAAAAATCCACGCTTAAAAAAAATATTAAAAAAATCCACGCTTAAAAATATTAAAAAATCCACGCTTAAAAAAATATTAAAAAAATCCACGCTTAAAAAATATTAAAAAATCCACGCTTAAAAAAATATTAAAAAATCCACGCTTAAAAAATATTAAAAAATCCACGCTTTAAAAATATTAAAAAAATCCACGATTAAAAAATATTAAAAAAAATCCACGTTTAAAAAATATTAAAAACATCCACACCACCAATTGATTAAAGAAATCCACGCTTTAAAAAAATATTAAATAAATCCACGGTTAAAAAAAATATTAAAAAAACATACGCTTAAAAATCCAATATTAAAAAATTTCCTCTTAAAAAATAATAAAAAAATCCCCGCTAAAAAATATTAAATTAATCCAGGCTTAAAAAATATTAAAAAATCCACGCATAAAAAAACATTTAAAAAATACACGCTTATAAAAAATATTAAATTAATCCACGTTTAAAAAATATTAAAAAATCCACGCTTTAAAAAATATTGAAAAAATGAAAAAAATTTAAAACAATTTACGCTTTAAAAAAAGCACGGTTATTAAGATTAAATAAAATCTACGCTTTAAAAAAACGCTTAAAAATATTAAAAATATCCACGCAAAAAAATATTAAAAAAAATCCCCGCTAAAAAATATTAAAAAATTCCCGCTTAAAAATAACAAAAAAAATTGCCTCTTAAAAATATTAAAAAATCCAGGAAAAAATATTGAAAAACGCTTAAAAATTTTAAAAAAATCCACGCTTAAAAATATTAAAAAAATTCATGCTTGAATAAAAAATATTAACACAATCCTCTAAAAGCTATTTTGATAATTTCCACGATTTTTGACCTATGATGATGTCCTTGAAAAAATATGTTTAAAAATAATAGTTTTTCTATTGTACATTGTGACGTACAAGTATTTTTATTTTCGTACATAATAGTGCGTATAATTATTCTTAATACACATTACTTTTGCGGCTACAATGTCAATTCCAGAAAAAAACACATTTAACCATCAAAGCAACAACATTTTCGCTTCATCAAATGCGTATTTTCATTAAAAGCGAAAAAAGACTGAAACACCATTCAACTGTTCCATATTGAAATGCTAAAATATTCTAAAATTGACACAAAACCCTGATTGCCAATGACTGAGTGGTTTTCGTTGTATCGCAACAAAAACCATAGCTGTCTATTTAAATGGAAAGTATTGACGAGGGGAGTGGGGTGACTCCGAATACAAAACATTAGCCTTCATTTACTCTAATTTGCTTCAACATTTTGATGGCAAAAATGGCAATGCTTTTTGTTTAACCTTCAATAATGGTGAATGGCTACGGATTGATAGTGGACCAAATATATTGAAAGTTTTTTTTTACACATTATTGAAAATTTCGTAATTCTGGGTGATATCATTTATACAATTTATAATAAAATTAAGAATGAAAATAATTAAAACTAATGTGAGGTATAAGTATTTCTATTTAAAAAATGATTACAAACTATAGAGTGTATTGTTGATAATATGAGGAGATTAAGTAAACGTTGCAACATGGAATATAAGGAGTCTCTATGAAGCAGGAAAACTAGCCAACACCATAGCGGAAATGAATAGATTAAACATCGATATACTCGGAATAAGTGAGACCTGGTGGCCACAAAACGGTGAATTTAGCTCCCAAAACGCGAAAATATACTTCTCTGGCAATTCTACCGAACATCACAGAAACGGTGTGGGATTTATAGTAAAAAGTAACATAGCGCAAAGCGTAACGGGTTATATTTTTAAGTCGGATCGGACTATGCTGCTTAAAATTCAATGTAAACCAATTGATTTAAACATAATCCAAGTATATGCACCTACTGCGGACAAAAGTAATCATGAAATTTAATCTTTTTACGAGGAAATCGACGACTTATTAAGAATGACAAAAAGCCACGAAATAACAATAATTCAAGGCGACTTCAACGCTAAAATAGGAGCAGAAAAGTGTCAAGGTATAACAGGAAAATACGGTCTTGGCGAAAGAAATGAAAGGGGTGATAGACTAATTCAGTTTTGTCAGGAACATAAAATGATGGTAACAAATACAATGTTCTGTCTTCCCCCAAGAAGACTATACACGTGGAAATCACCGCAAGATAGAAGGGACACTATTGTGAGAAATCAAATAGATTTTATATTAATTAATACCAGATACGGATCTTCGGTTATGAAATGTTCAACGTATCCAGGTGCTGATGTTCCTTCAGACCACAATCTTTTGATGATGAAGTTGCGCATAAAAATTGCCACAAGCAAAAAACGGAAGATTCGCCGTAAACTCGATGTGTCAAAGCTTGAAAATACCACATTCAAAACAAATTTCCGAGATAAAATAAATCAAGAACTGAGAAACATAAATACTGAAAACGTTGACGACTTATGGAACGCACTAAGGACTACGCTCAAGCCCCTAGCGGATAATACCCTTGGATACCACAAAATATCTAAACAGAAAGAGTGGATGACACAGGATATTCTCGACTTGATGGAAGAGAGACGAAAACATAAAAACATAAATTTTGAACGATATTGGGAACTAAATAGGGAAATCCAAACCGCTGTAAGAATAGCAAAAAACCACCACATAATTAAACAATGTCAGGAGATTGAAAGATTAAAAAGCCTTCACGACGATTTTAATCTCCATAGAAAGTTAAAAGAACTTGCTGGTGTATACCGCAAAACTCCCTCAAAAGTACTTTACAACAATAATAATGATCCTGTTTTTGACATAGAAGAAAAGAAAAATATCTGGAGAGATTATATAAAACAAATTTTTACAGATGAACATAGAACAACTTTTGAAGAACAGACGCAACATCCTCTTACAGGAACACCAATAAGTAGAAGAGAAGTTGAAACTGCTATAAACAGTCTGAGAGATAAGAAAGCTTGTGGGCCGGACGAGATTCCCTCGGAAATCCTAAAACTAATAGATGAAGAAAATATAGAAATTATAACAAAATTATTTAACCATGTATATGATACAGGCCGATTCCCGCAAGATTGGCTAAAATCAACATTTATTACCATTCCGAAGAAATGCCATGCAAAATATTGTAGCGAATACAGACTTATTAGCCTTATGAGCCATGCTCTAAAAATATTTCTGCGTATTATCCACTCCAGAATATACTCAAAATGTGAAAAAGCCATGGGAACATCCCAGTTTGGATTCAAGGAAGGTATGGGAACCCGAGAAGCACTTTTTTCAATACAAACATTGGTTCAGAAATGTAAAAACGCACAAAAAGACCTATTTCTATGCTTCATTGATTACGAAAAAGCTTTCGACACAGTGTTACACGATAAGTTGATTGACATCCTCATCTCCATTGGCCTAGATCAGAAAGAAGTACAATGTATTAAAAGTCTATATTGGAATCAAAATGCACAAATAGAAGTGAACGGGGAAATGACAAATAGTATTGATATATCCAAGGGAGTCAGACAAGGGTGCATATTATCACCTTTGCTATTCAATATCTATTCAGAAAAAATTTTTGAAGAATCGATAAACAAAATTCCAATAGGCATTCCTTTAAATGGAACATTTCTGAACAACATACGATATGCTGATGATACAACTTTACTGTCGCATAGCATATCTGGTCTCCAGAATCTTGTGAATAAGCTCACAACACACAGCGAGAAATATGGTTTGAAAATTAACATCAGTAAAACAAAATTCATGGTTATAAGCAAAAAGAATGGCCACAATAATGCAACATTGAAAATTCACAACACCAATGTGGAGAGGGTTAAAAGTTTCAAATATCTAGGAATTACAATAACTGAACAGTGGGACTGTTCAAAAGAAATACGATGCAGAATTGAACTGGCCAGAGAAGCATTTTCAAAATACAGACGAGTGTTTACGAGTCATGACATTAATCTTGAAACAAAGATTCGTTTTATCAAAACCTATGTCTGGTCAGTGCTATTGTACGCAATGGAAGTATGGACCATAAAAACAGCTGATATAAGAAGACTTGAAGCTTTTGAAATATGGATCTATAGGAGAGTTCTGAAAATTCCTTGGACAGCCCATGTGACAAATGCCGATGTTCTAAGAAGAATGCACTGCGAAAGAGAACTTATCTCAGTTATAAAAAGACGAAAGACAGCATATTTGGGACATATAATGCGAAATCAAAAATATAAATTACTGCAAATTGTAATCCGCACAAGGATAGAAGGAAGGCCTGCTAGAGGTAGAAAGGAGACAACATGGATCGATAACATCACAGAATGGACTGGCATCCGAGACATTACAATCCTATTGTTTAAGGCTAGAGATAGAGAGGCATTTGCAGATATACTAAGCAATCTATAAACAAAAAAATATTACAAATATTGTATCCATATGTATTTATAAAAAACTATTTGTATTGTATTGGTCGCTAACATTCGGAAAACGAATTAGCAAATAAAGAAGAAGAAAGTAAACGTTAGAAGTCTGAGAGGACATCATTGTACCTAGTGGCGAATTATTTATATTAATTAATCGGACCTAAGTGGCGTATGATAATTATAATTTACAATTTTTTCTACAGTATACAAACCAACATAAAGTATACTAATCTTAGGCGTTCATATTAATTTGAGATAATAAAATTATTCAATTTTGAACAAATTAATCCCTACAATAGTAAGACCGTCTAGACATAAAACATGTTCCACAGATCACTTTAAATGAACACCACCATTGTTCAACATTTCCACGCTGTATTTTGTATGATAATCTCCATAGAAGCCAAAAAGACGTTAGTTCTCAAGATTTATTTCACATTAATCATCAACATTCTTTGTTATCACCCACCAACTAAGTTTGCTTCCCGTTGAGCCAGGCACCGTGTGAGGTCTAATATTTCTCATACCCCCAACCTCTCTCATGCTTGCAACCAATGAAGCATAAAGTCATAATCATAAGTTCATTTGCTTCCAACACAAAATCTTGTCAGCATAATATCAGAAAAGTGAAATCTCAAGAACGTTGTTTTTCTGCGTCTTTGCAACATAATAGGCTTTTGATAGAGCAGATTTCTAAAGCATAGAACAAGGAAAAAACAGTTTGATAAACAATAAAAAGACCTATCATCTTCATGCCTATCTCTTCTTTAGTGATTTAGATATTTCTTTTTAATAATCTTAAATGAGGAGCTGGAAAAATGAAAAGAAATTAAAGCCTGAGCAACGAAAGCAATGATAAGCATTACAAGCACAAAGAGATTTATAAATTAAGCCATAGAATAAAGATATTTGAAATTCGCAAGAACAAAAGACCTCTATGTACTAAAGTTATCTGGGTACAAAAAAGCATGTAAAGCCATTAAAAATAGAAAGTCTCAGATATTTTAAATGTAATATAAAATATTTAAGGGGAAAGTTAGGTTTGGTTTATGGTTGGAACGTGATTTTACCATGTACATACTTCTCTTTACGTGCGTATTTTATATTTTAAATGTTTAAAGTTTTTATATTTTACGTGACACAATTTGAAGGTTAAATTCCATAAATTTCTTCGTGTGGTAACATGGTGCCGTATGATTATTATTAATTCAAAATTAATGCTGTACTCTCGGGCGTATGAGGCATATTATTGGAATATATTAAATACGGTTAAAGGATGGGTATTTTATGCGAAATCTGACTTAAAAAATTATTTAAAAAATCCAAGCCTATTGGTCTCTTGGCCTATGAAAAAAATTATTTAAAAAATCCACGCTTATTGGTCTCTTGGCCTATGAAAAAAATTATTTAAAAAATCCACGCTTATTGGTCTCTTGGCCTATGAAAAAATAATTAAAAAAATCCACGCTTATTGGTCTCTTGGCCTATGAAAAAATTATTTAAAAAATCCACGCTTATTGGTCTCTTGGCCTATGAAAAAAATTATTTAAAAAACCACGCTTATTGGTCTCTTGGCCTATGAAAAAGATTATTAAAAAATCCACGCTTATGGGTCTCTTGGCCTATGAAAAATATTATTTAAAAATCCACGCTTATGGGTCTCTTGGCCTATGAAAAAAAATTATTTAAAAAATCCACGCTTATGGGTCTCTTGGCCTATGAAAAAAATTATTTAAAAAATCCACGCTTATGGGTCTCTAGGCCTATGAAAAAAATTATTTAAAAAAACCACGCTTATTGGTCTCTTGGCCTATGAAAAAAATTATTTAAAAAAACCAAGCTTATTGGTCTCTTGGCCTATGAAAAAAATTATTTAAAAAATCCACGCTTATTGGTCTCTTGGCCTATGAAAAAAATTATTTAAAAAATCCACGCTTATTGGTCTCTTGGCCTATGAAAAAAATTATTTAAAAAACCCACGCTTATTGGTCTCTTGGCCTATGAAAAAGATTATTTAAAAAATCCACGCTTATGGGTCTCTTGGCCTATGAAAAATATTATTTAAAAAATCCACGCTTATGGGTCTCTTGGCCTATGAAAAAAATTATTTAAAAAATCCACGCTTATGGGTCTCTTGGCCTATGAAAAAAATTATTTAAAAATCCACGCTTATGGGTCTCTAGGCCTATGAAAAAATTATTTAAAAAAACCACGCTTATTGGTCTCTTGGCCTATGAAAAAATTATTTAAAAAATCCACGCTTATTGGTCTCTTGGCATATGAAAAAAATTATTTAAAAAATCCACGCTTATTGGTCTATTGGCCTTTAAAAAAAATTATTTAAAAAATCCACGCTTATTGGTCTATTGGCCTTTGAAAAAAATTATTTAAAAAATCCACGCTTATTGGTCTATTGGCCTTTGAAAAAAATTATTTAAAAAATCCACGCTTATTGGTCTATTGGCCTTTGAAAAAAATTATTTAAAAAATCCACGCTTATTTGTCTCTTGGCCTATTAAAAAAAATTATTTAAAAAATCCACGCTTATTGGTCTATTGGCCTTTGAAAAAATTATTTAAAATATCCACGCTTATTGGTCTCTTGGCCTATGAAAAAAATTATTTAAAAAATCCACGCTTATTGGTCTCTTGGCCTATGAAAAAAATTATTTAAAAAATCCACGCTTATTGGTCTCTTGGCCTATGAAAAAAATTATTTAAAAAATCCACGCTTATTGGTCTCTTGGCCTATGAAAAAATTATTTAAAAAATCCACGCTTATTGGTCTATTGGCCTTTAAAAAAAATTATTTAAAAAATCCACGCTTATTGGTCTATTGGCCTTTGAAAAAAATTATTTAAAAAATCCACGCTTATTGGTCTATTGGCCTTTGAAAAAAATTATTTAAAAAATCCACGCTTATTGGTCTATTGGCCTTTGAAAAAAATTATTTAAAAAATCCACGCTTATTTGTCTCTTGGCCTATTAAAAAAATTATTTAAAAAATCCACGCTTATTGGTCTATTGGCCTTTGAAAAAAATTATTTAAAATATCCACGCTTATTGGTCTCTTGGCCTATGAAAAAAATTATTTAAAAAATCCACGCTTATTGGTCTCTTGGCCTATGAAAAAAATTATTTAAAAAATCCACGCTTATTGGTCTCTTGGCCTATGAAAAAAATTATTTAAAAAATCCACGCTTATTGGTCTCTTGGCCTATGGAAAAAATTATTTAAAAAGTCCACGCTTATTGGTCTCTTGGCCTATGAAAAAAATTATTTAAAAAATCCACGCTTATGGGTCTCTTGGCCTATGAAAAAAATTATTTAAAAAATCCACGCTTATTGGTCTATTGGCCTACGAAAAAATTATTTAAAAAATCCACGCTTATTGGTCTATTGGCCTTGGAAAAAAATTATTTAAAAAATCCACGCTTATTGGTCTCTTGGCCTATGAAAAAAATTATTTAAAAAATCCACGCATATTGGTCTCTTGGCCTATGAAAAAAATTATTTAAAAAATCCACGCTTATTGGTCTATTGGCCTACGAAAAAATTATTTAAAAAATCCACGCTTATTGGTCTATTGGCCTTGGAAAAAAATTATTTAAAAAATCCACGCTTATTGGTCTATTGGCCTATGAAAAAAATTATTTAAAAAATCCACGCTTATTGGTCTCTTGGCCTATGAAAAAAATTATTTAAAAAATCCACGCTTATTGGTCTCTTGGCCTATGAAAAAAATTATTTAAAAAATCCACGCTTTTGGTCTCTTGGCCTATGAAAAAAATTATTTAAAAAATCCACGCTTATTGGTCTCTTGGCCTATGAAAAAAATTATTTAAAAAATTCACGCTTATTGGACTATTGGCCTTTGAAAAAAAAAAATATTTAAAAAATCCACGCTTATTGGACCAATGGCCTTTGAAAAAATTATTTAAAAAATCCAAGCTTATTGGTCTATTGGCCTTTGAAAAAAATTATTTAAAAAATCCAAGCTAATTGGTCTATTGGCCTTTGAAAAAAATTATTTAAAAAATCCACGCTTATCTCTTGGCCTATGAAAAAAATTATTAAAAAAATCCAGGCTTATTGGTCTTTTGGCCTTTGAAAAAATTATTTAAAAAATCCACGGTTATTGGTCTATTAGCCTTTGAAAAAAATTATTTAAAAAATCCACGCTTATTGGTCTATTGGCCTTTGAAAAAAATTATTTAAAAAATCCACGCTTATTGGTATATTGGCCTTTGAAAAAAATTATTTAAAAAATCCACGCTTATTGGTCTCTTGGCCTATGAAAAAAATTATTTAAAAAATCCACGCTTATTGGTCTCTTGGCCTATGAAAAAAATTATTTAAAAAATCCACGCTTATTGGTCTCTTGGCCTATGAAAAAAATTATTTAAAAAATCCACGCTTATTGGTCTCTTGGCCTATGAAAAAAATTATTTAAAAAATCCACGCTTATTGGTCTCTTGGCCTATGAAAAAAATTATTTAAAAAATCCACGCTTATTGGACTATTGGCCTTTGAAAAAAAAAATATTTAAAAAATCCACGCTTATTGGACCAATGGCCTTTGAAAAAATTATTTAAAAAATCCAAGCTTATTGGTCTATTGGCCTTTGAAAAAAATTATTTAAAAAATCCACGCTTATCTCTTGGCCTATGAAAAAAATTATTAAAAAAATCCAGGCTTATTGGTCTTTTGGCCTTTGAAAAAATTATTTAAAAAATCCACGCTTATTGGTCTATTAGCCTTTGAAAAAAATTATTTAAAAAATCCACGCTTATTGGTCTATTGGCCTTTGAAAAAAATTATTAAAAAATCCACGATTATTGGCCTTTGAAAAAAATTATTTAAAAAATCCAGGCTTATTGGTCTATTGGCCTTTGAAAAAAATTATTTAAAAAATCCAGGCTTATTGGTCTTTTGGCCTTTGAAAAAATTATTTAAAAAATCCACGCTTATTGGTCTATTGACCTTTGAAAAAAATTATTTAAAAAATCCACGCTTATTGGTCTATTGGCCTTTGAAAAAAATTATTTAAAAAATCCACGCTTATTGGTCTATTGGCCTTTGAAAAAAATTATTTAAAAAATCAATTTTTATTATCGTTCAATTGAGCCTTGGAAATATATTTAAATAATCCACGAAAAACAGTATTTTTCCACTTTACTTTCTCTGATTTCCTTACGATTTTTAAACTTTTCATTCTCAAACCAAAATCTGTCTGACATTTTTATTTTTGGCGCCATGATTATGTAAAGCTCTTTTTATGATCTCCTACCATCAGAAAAGGGGAATCAAACTTTGACAAGGGTACAGGGAACTATGCCATAAAAATTTATGATTTTTTTCCGCCAGAGAAAATATTTGACTGCCACTATTTTTGGGTATTTTATATAGCATATTTTATGGGGTCATTTAGTTATCAGTAAAAGAAGTTTACATGGCTAGGCTTTTTTATGACTTATTGACAGATTTCGTGCGTAGTGATGAGGCATATGATAGACTATCATGAACGTCAAGGACACATTCCCCTCCAACTCGTTGGATAGTAAAATTCATTACTCATTTTTATTTTTGTTTTTACCAAGCTATTGGAATATTTTATTTGCTGTTGTCATCCTTGCCAAGCAGACAAATTGATTGATATTTCTTGTCATTGTCTAAGCATATGCTGAGAAATATTTGTGTGGTAAACAAGGAGTGTTCGTGTGTACGTGTGTGCGTATATGTTTTACTGCTATGGCATTTGCGGTTCGACTAACTGTCTTTCTGGCTGTTTATTAGTTGTCAGTATGTCACTTTAAGCAGACATGGCTTTTACACAAAAATATATTTTTGACAACGGATTAACATTCGTCACAGCATTTATATGCTATAGCAATTTGTGGTAACAAATAATTCAGATTTTCTAAGGAAAGTGCTGCTCAGACATGCTGAATATAAAATGCTTCAGGGAAATCTTCATTCAGCCGCGGAATCTGTATTCAGCCAGGCTGAATTGCAAATTTCCTATGGAAATCTGTATTCAGCCAGGCTGAATTGCAATTTTCCTTTGGAAATCTGTATTCAGCCAGGCTGAATTGCAATTTTCCAATGGAAATCTGTATTCAGCCAGGCTGAATTACAAATTTCCTATGGAAATCTGGATTCAGCCAGGCTAATTACAAATTTCCTATGGAAATCTGTATTCAGCCAGGCTAATTACAAATTTCCTATGGAAATCTGTATTCAGCCAGGCTAAATTAAAAATTTCCTATGGAAATCTGTATTCAGCCAGGCTGAATTACAAATTTCCTATGGAAATCTGTATTCAGCCAGGCTGAATTACAAATTTCCTATGGAAATCTGTGTTCAGCCAGGCTGAATTACAAATTTCCTATGGAAATCTGTATTCAGCCAGGCTTAATTACAAATTTCCTATGGAAATCTGTATTCAGCCAGGCTGAATTACAAATTTCCTATGGAAATCTGTATTCAGCCTGGCTGAATTACAAATTTCCTATGGAAATCTGTATTCAGCCAGGCTGAATTACAAATTTCCTATGGAAATCTGTATTCAGCCAGGCTGAATTACAAATTTCCTATGGAAATCTGTATTCAGCCAGGCTGAATTACAAATTTCCTACGGAAATCTGTATTCAGCCAGGCTGAATTACAAATTTCCTATGGAAATCTGTATTCAGCCAGGCTGAATTACAAATTTCCTATGGAAATCTGTATTCAGCCAGGCTGAATTACAAATTTCCTATGGAAATCTGTATTCAGCCAGGCTGAATTACAAATTTCCTATGGAAATCTGTATTCAGCCAGGCTGAATTACAAATTTCCTATGGAAATCTGTATTCAGCCAGGCTGAATTACAAATTTCCTATGGAAATCTGTATTCAGCCAGGCTGAATTACAAATTTCCTATGGAAATCTGTATTCAGCCAGGCTGAATTACAAATTTCCTATGGAAATCTGTATTCAGCCAGGCTGAATTACAAATTTTCTATGGAAATCTGTATTCTGCCGCGGCTGAATTACAAATTTCCTATGGAAATCTGTATTCAGCCAGGCTGAATTACAAATTTCCTATGGAAATCTGTATTCAGCCAGGCTGAATTGCAAATTTCCTATGGAAATCTGTATTCAGCCAGGCTGAATTGCAAATTTCCTATGGAAATCTGTATTCAGCCAGGCTGAATTGCAAATTTCCTATGGAAATCTGTATTCAGCCAGGCTGAATTGCAAATTTCCTATGGAAATCTGTATTCAGCCAGGCTGAATTGCAAATTTCCTATGGAAATCTGTATTCAGCCAGGCTGAATTGCAAATTTCCTATGGAAATCTGTATTCAGCCAGGCTGAATTGCAAATTTCCTATGGAAATCTGTATTCAGCCAGGCTGAATTGCAAATTTCCTATGGAAATCTGTATTCAGCCAGGCTGAATTGCAAATTTCCTATGGAAATCTGTATTCAGCCAGGCTGAATTGCAAATTTCCTATGGAAATCTGTATTCAGCCAGGCTGAATTGCAAATTTCCTATGGAAATCTGTATTCAGCCAGGCGGAATTGCAAATTTCCTATGGAAATCTGTATTCAGCCAGGCTGAATTGCAAATTTCCTATGGAAATCTGTATTCAGCCAGGCTGAATTGCAAATTTCCTATGGAAATCTGTATTCAGCCAGGCTGAATTGCAAATTTCCTATGGAAATCTGTATTCAGCCAGGCTGAATTACAAATTTCCTATGGAAATTGTCATTTGGTCAAGCTAAATTTAAGTTTTTCTATAGAAAATTTAATTAAATATTTAATTTGTAATAAAATTTGTTATGGGTACCTCATCCAGACCGTAACACGTTTCGCCCATTAACCAAATTCGAAATCATTACCATGATAACAAACATCTGAGAGAAGAGCTCTCCTCAAGCCTTTAAAAGTTCTCAAAATAATTATTCTTAAGAAAATATTTACAGCCATAAAAAAGTGGTCATGCTTCGTTCCTGTCTCCTCCGGCCCGTCTTATCACTTTGTTTGTATTTTTTTGACCAAACATTTCCTTCTTGTAATTAAGAAAATTGAAAACTATGGCTATAACCTTAACTACCAAAAATTATGCCAACCAACTAAAACGTTAATGACAGTGACAGTGGCATTGACACACTGAACATCAGCATAATCGCAAGAATTAGCAAAATAGAAGAGTAAAAAACAAACAGGAAGTAAAGAAAAGTGAAAAAAAGATAAACATTGAGGACATATTTAATGACATTCTTTGTTTCTAATACATATAAGTCGAATACTGCAGCTTTTTAGGGAAATCAAGTCAGATTCTTTTTTAAGTTAGGTTTGATTCTGGTCTCTCCTCAAACATTTGTAAAAAATATTTAAGAAAATTCTTAAGAGGCTCACTCTGGATCCTTGAGTCACTGTTAGTTATTAATGATTCCTCTCTTAGCTCCAAAAAGTGCTCTGGCTTTATTTCCACTCTCCACTAATTCTCCCACAAAACTTCACGAAAAACAAATCTTCCCTTCATAGATAATTTGTTTAGGTCTCTTAATTACTTGTTGTTTTTATTGTTTCGCATACATATTTCTCTTCTCTTTGGCTATTACTTTCTCCTAAGGCCGCTTAATGATTTGTTTATATTCTTTGCACACCAACAAGAGCAACAACAACATATCAAAAACGAGCCTGTCTCATCACTGGGTGTTGATTTCCTTAAGTTTGCACATTTTGTGTCTTCGTCAGCAAAAAACACGAACGAATGTTTTCTGGCAAGTCGGGAGACGAGTACAGCAACCTGGCAGTGAGAGAGAATGAGAGGTGTGTATGTTGTCTGTGCCAAAACACAAGATTTTCAAAAGTGTAAACCTTGTCTTGTTTTGTTTAGTTTTTACTACCGTAGAGTGGAGGTAGTGTTAGTGGTCCTTGTTGTTGTTGCTGTTGGTAATAGCTTTCGGTTTGTTTCGTTTTGTTTGAATATTGTTGTTGTTGCCTGAGGTTTACTTTTAATTAAAAAATCAATAAATAACGACCTTTACTTACTTAAATACAAAATGTGGATTGTTATTGCTGTTGTTGTTTTTTAGTTTTGCTTTCATTCATTCTCATAGCCCTAGACTCTGACTTGTCCCTTCTCAGTGCTGGGTTTGCCTCTGGCCCATATCACTGACCAGAAGGTTGTTGGGTCGTTTGGTAGATTCTTTGGGTTTTTTACTTGCTCTTGTTCACTTTTTGAATAACGCCAAAGCAAGAATGGGTTAGTGTGTGTGTTTGACTGTGTGTGTGTGTCTGAGCCTAAGAGTAATTGTAATTGTGTGACGTTTAAGTATATAAATATGCATTTAGCCTTAACAATTTGTAACCTTTTTATTGTAAATGTTATTAGAAGGGGTAGAAAAAAATTAAAAATTTAGGGAACAAACATTTCCAAAGGAAATTTGCAATTCAGCCTGGCTGAATAAAGAATTCCGTAGGAAATTTGCAATTCAGCCTGGCTGAATACAGATTTCCATAGGAAATTTGTAATTCAGCCTGGCTGAATACAGATTTCCATAGGAAATTTGTAATTCAGCCTGGCTGAATACAGATTTCCATAGGAAATTTGTAATTCAGCCTGGCTGAATACAGATTTCCATAGGAAATTTGTAATTCAGCCTGGCTGAATACAGATTTCCATAGGAAATTTGTAATTCAGCCTGGCTGAATACAGATTTCCATAGGAAATTTGTAATTCAGCCTGGCTGAATACAGATTTCCATAGGAAATTTGTAATTCAGCCTGGCTGAATACAGATTTCCATAGGAAATTTGTAATTCAGCCTTGCTGAATACAGATTTCCATAGGAAATTTGTAATTCAGCCTGGCTGAATACAGATTTCCATAGGAAATTTGTAATTCAGCCTGGCTGAATACAGATTTCCATAGGAAATTTGTAATTCAGCCTGGCTGAATACAGATTTCCCTAGGAAATTTGTAATTCAGCCTGGCTGAATACAGATTTCCCTAGGAAATTTGTAATTCAGCCTGGCTGAATACAGATTTCCCTAGGAAATTTGTAATTCAGCCTGGCTGAATACAGATTTCCCTAGGAAATTTGTAATTCAGCCTGGCTGAATACAGATTTCCCTAGGAAATTTGTAATTCAGCCTGGCTGAATACAGATTTCCCTAGGAAATTTGTAATTCAGCCTGGCTGAATACAGATTTCCATAGGAAATTTGTAATTCAGCCTGGCTGAATACAGATTTCCATAGGAAATTTGTAATTCAGCCTGGCTGAATACAGATTTCCATAGGAAATTTGTAATTCAGCCTGGCTGAATACAGATTTCCATAGGAAATTTGTAATTCAGCCTGGCTGAATACAGATTTCCATAGGAAATTTGTAATTCAGCCTGGCTGAATACAGATTTCCATAGGAAATTTGTAATTCAGCCTGGCTGAATACAGATTTCCATAGGAAATTTGTAATTCAGCCTGGCTGAATACAGATTTCCATAGGAAATTTGTAATTCAGCCTGGCTGAATACAGATTTCCATAGGAAATTTGTAATTCAGCCTGGCTGAATACAGATTTCCATAGGAAATTTGTAATTCAGCCTGGCTGAATACAGATTTCCATAGGAAATTTGTAATTCAGCCTGGCTGAATACAGATTTCCATAGGAAATTTGTAATTCAACCTGGCTGAATACAGATTTCCATAGGAAATTTGTAATTCAGCCTGGCTGAATACAGATTTCCATAGGAAATTTGTAATTCAGCCTGGCTGAATACAGATTTCCATAGGAAATTTGTAATTCAGCCTGGCTGAATACAGATTTCCATAGGAAATTTGTAATTCAGCCTGGCTGAATACAGATTTCCATAGGAAATTTGTAATTCAGCCTGGCTGAATACAGATTTCCATAGGATATTTGTAATTCAGCCTGGCTGAATACAGATTTCCATAGGAAATTTGTAATTCAGCCTGGCTGAATACAGATTTCCATAGGAAATTTGTAATTCAGCCTGGCTGAATACAGATTTCCATAGGAAATTTGTAATTCAGCCTGGCTGAATACAGATTTCCATAGGAAATTTGTAATTCAGCCTGGCTGAATACAGATTTCCATAGGAAATTTGTAATTCAGCCTGGCTGAATACAGATTTCCATAGGAAATTTGTAATTCAGCCTGGCTGAATACAGATTTCCATAGGAAATTTGTAATTCAACCTGGCTGAATACAGATTTCCATAGGAAATTTGTAATTCAGCCTGGCTGAATACAGATTTCCATAGGAAATTTGTAATTCAGCCTGGCTGAATACAGATTTCCATAGGAAATTTGTAATTCAGCCTGGCTGAATACAGATTTCCATAGGAAATTTGTAATTCAGCCTGGCTGAATACAGATTTCCATAGGAAATTTGTAATTCAGCCTGGCTGAATACAGATTTCCATAGGAAATTTGTAATTCAGCCTGGCTGAATACAGATTTCCATAGGAAATTTGTAATTCATGTAATTTCCATAGGAAATCTGTAAATTTCCTATGGAAATCTGTAAATTTCCATAGGAAATTTGTAATTCAGCCTGGCTGAATACAGATTTCCATAGGAAATTTGTAATTCAGCCTGTCTGAATACAGATTTCCATAGGAAATTTGTAATTCAGCCTGGCTGAATACAGATTTCCATAGGAAATTTGTAATTCAGCCTGGCTGAATACAGATTTCCATAGGAAATTTGTAATTCAGCCTGGCTGAATACAGATTTCCATAGGAAATTTTTAATTCAGCCTGGCTGAATACCGATTTCCATAGGAAATTTTTAATTCAGCCTGGCTGAATACAGATTTCCATAGGAAATTTTTAATTCAGCCTGGCTGAATACAGATTTCCATAGGAAATTTTTAATTCAGCCTGGCTGAATACAGATTTCCATAGGAAATTTGTAATTCAGCCTGGCTGATTACAGATTTCCATAGGAAATTTGTAATTCAGCCTGGCTGATTACAGATTTCCATAGGAAATTTGTAATTCTGCCTGGCTGATTACAGATTTCCTGGCTGAATACAGATTTCCATAGGAAATTTGTAATTCAGCCTGGCTGAATACAGATTTCCATAGGAAATTTGCAATTCAGCCTGGCTGAATACAGATTTCCATAGGAAATTTGCAATTCAGCCTGGCTGAATACAGATTTCCATAGGAAATTTGCAATTCAGCCTGGCTGAATACAGATTTCCATAGGAAATTTGCAATTCAGCCTGGCTGAATACAGATTTCCATAGGAAATTTGCAATTCAGCCTGGCTGAATACAGATTTCCATAGGAAATTTGCAATTCAGCCTGGCTGAATACTGATTTCCATAGGAAATTTGCAATTCAGCCTGGCTGAATACTGATTTCCATAGGAAATTTGCAATTCAGCCTGGCTGACTACAGATTTCCATAGGAAATTTGCAATTCAGCCTGGCTGAATACAGATTTCCATAGGAAATTTGCAATTCAGCCTGGCTGAATAAAGATTTCCATAGGAAATTTGCAATTCAGCCTGGCTGAATAAAGATTTCCATAGGAAATTTGCAATTCAGCCTGGCTGAATAAAGATTTCCATAGGAAATTTGCAATTCAGCCTGGCTGAATAAAGATTTCCATAGGAAATTTGCAATTCAGCCTGGCTGAATAAAGATTTCCATAGGAAATTTGCAATTCAGCCTGGCTGAATAAAGATTTCCATAGGAAATTTGCAATTCAGCCTGGCTGAATAAAGATTTCCATAGGAAATTTGCAATTCAGCCTGGCTGAATACAGATTTCCATAGGAAATTTGCAATTCAGCCTGGCTGAATATAGATTTCCATAGGAAATTTGCAATTCAGCCTGGCTGAATACAGATTTCCATAGGAAATTTGCAATTCAGCCTGGCTGAATACAGATTTCCATAGGAAATTTGCAATTCAGCCTGGCTGAATACAGATTTCCATAGGAAATTTGCAATTCAGCCTGGCTGAATACAGATTTCCATAGGAAATTTGCAATTCAGCCTGGCTGAATACAGATTTCCATAGGAAATTTGCAATTCAGCCTGGCTGAATAGAAATTTCCATAGGAAATTTGGAATTCGGCCTGCTGAATAAAAATTTCCATAGAAAATTTGCAATTCAGCCTGGCTGAATAAAAATTTCCATAGAAAATTTGCAATTCAGCCTGGCTGAATAAAGATTTCCATAGGACATTTGCAATGCAGCCGCGGCTAAATAAAGATTTCCATAAGAAATTTGTTAAATGTTAACATTTTGACTTGTCCCCTTTTGATCTTCTCCAGATTTCTAATTCTTCTTACATTAAATTTAATCTCTCACCTTTGATTGTGGCCAACACATAACCTCTTATTTAAAATTCTCTAAAAGAATCTTAGCCATAGCCATGTACTTTGTTGCTAACAATTTTCTTTGTTGTGGTTGTATTTTGTAAAGCAGGTTTCACCCCACCATCCCCACATGTGAGTCAAACACTCATATTCACTCTCACACAACACCCCCGTCTCGTGGAATTATAACAAACACTTGTCGTCGTCATATTCGTGTTTAAACCAACCGAGTAGAATAACTAAACAGGTTTTCTATTTCTCTGAATCTTTTGTTTGGAGAACTAAACAACAAATACTCAGAGATAACCCAACACACAAAAAAATAAAACATGGGGGGAGTGAGTGAGGCAGGCAGTAACATGTTATGTGCAGGGTAGCTTGACTTATAAATGCGTAGGGCACTTTTAGACATACTCCCCCTTGTGTCTTATTCTCTCCTCCCGCTGCCTCCAACTATTTGAGGCTCTTTTATATTATCCTCTGCTGTGTTTTGTTTCTTTTGATGTGGAATATAACTACTCATAGAGAGCCTCAATGCTTCCCAACCCTCTTTGGAGGGTATTTTTTGCGTAAGAATGTCGTGGTGGCAACATTTTGCTTTCTTTGTGTCTTTTTTCTTTTGTTTGTGTTTAATTAAATTTAATTGTTTGTAAGTAGCGGTTACGTTGTTTGGTGGCTCGTGGTGTTGACGATGCGAACTCAGGTATTTACATTGGTGCTAGGGTTTTGAACTACTTTTACCATATGTTATGTGTTTTATTTCTTTTGGTTTGTGAAAGAAATGCATAACAAACATTGTTTTAATGTAGTTTTGTAGAAAAAGTACAATTTAGCCTTGCTGAATAAGGTTTTCCGTGGGGAAACTGCAACTCAGCCTGGCTGAATAAGGTTTTCCATGGGAAATGCAATTCAGCCTGGCTGAATAAGGTTTTCCATGAGGAAACTGCAATTCAGCCTGGCTGAATAAGGTTTTCCGTGGGGAAACTGCAATTCAGCCTGGCTGAATAAGGTTTTCCGTGGGGAAACTGCAATTCAGCATGGCTGAATAAGTTTTTCCATGGGGAAACTGTAATTCAGCCTGGCTGAATAAGGTTTTCCATGGGGAAACTGTAATTCAGCCTGGCTGAATAAGGTTTTCCATGGGCAAACTGCAATTCAGCCTGGCTGAATAAGGTTTTCCATGGGGAAACTGCAATTCAGCCTGGCTGAATAAGGTTTTCCATGGCGAAACTGCAATTCAGACTGGCTGAATAAGGTTTTCCATGGGGAAACTGCAATTCAGACTAGCTGAATAAGGTTTTCCATGGGGAAACTGCAATTCAGCCTGGTTGAATAAGGTTTTCCATGGGGAAACTGCAATTCAGCCTGGCTGAATAAGGTTTTCCATGGGGAAACTGCAATTCAGCCTGGCTGGATAAGGTTTTCCATGATGAAACTGCAATTCAGCCTGGCTGAATAAGGTTTTCCATGGTGAAACTGCAATTCAGCTTGGCTGAATAAGGTTTTCCATGGGGAAACTGCAATTCAGCCTGGCTAAATAAACTGCAATTCAGCATGGCTGAATAAGTTTTTCCATGGGGAAACTGTAATTCAGCCTGGCTGAATAAGATTTTCCATGGGGAAACTGCAATTCAGGCTGGCTGAATAAGGTTTTCCGTGGGGAAACTGCAAATTAAGCCTGGCTGAATAAGGTTTTCCATGGGGAAACTGCAATTCAGCCTGGCTTAATATGGTGTTCCATGTGGAAACTGCAATTCAGCCTGGCTGAATAAGGTTTTCCATGGGGAAACTGCAATTCAGCCGGGCTGAATAAGGTTTTCCGTGGGGAAACTGCAATTCAGACGGGCTGAATAAAGAAATCCATGGGGAAACTGCAATTCAGCCTGGCTGAATAAGGGTTTCCAGGGCGATACTGCAGTTCAGCAGGGCTGAATAAGGATATCCATGGGGAAACTGCAATTCAGCCTGGCTGAATAAGATTTTCCATGGGGAAACTGCAATTCAGCCTGGCTGAATAAGATTTTCCCTGGGGAAACTGTAATTCAGCCTGGCTGAATAAGGTTTTTCATGGGGAAACTGCAATTCAGCCTGGCTGAATAAGGTTTTCCGTGGGGAAACTGCTATTCAGCCTGGCTGAATAAGGTTTTCCGTGGGGAAACTGCTATTCATCCTGGCTGAATAAGGTTTTCCGTGGGGAAACTGCTATTCAGCCTGGCTGAATAAGGTTTTCCGTGGGGAAACTGCTATTCAGCCTGGCTGAATAAGGTTTTCCGTGGGGAAACTGCTATTCAGCCTGGCTGAATAAGGTTTTCCGTGGGGAAACTGCTATTCAGCCTGGCTGAATAAGGTTTTCCGTGGGGAAACTGCTATTCAGCCTGGCTGAATAAAGTTTTCCGTGGGGAAACTGCTATTCAGACTGGCTGAATAAGGTTTTCCGTGGGAAAACTGCAATTCAGCCTAGCTGAATAAGGTTTTCCATGGGGAAACTGTAATTCAGCCTGGCTGAATAAGGTTTTCCATGGGGAAACTGCAATTCAGCCTGGCTGAATAAGCTTTTCCATGGGGAAACTGCAATTCAGCCTGGCTGAATAAGGTTTTCCATGGGGAAACTGCAAATTACGCCTGGCTGAATAAGGTTTTCCATGGGGAAACTGCAATTCAGTCTGGCTGAATAAGGTTTTCCATGGGGAAACTGCAATTCAGACTGGCTTAATATGGTGTTCCATGTGGAAACTGCAATTCAGCCTGGCTGAATAAGGTTTTCCATGGGGAAACTGCAATTTTGCCTGACTGAATAAGGTTTTCCATGGGGAAACTGCAATTCAGCCTGGCTGAATAAGGTTTTCAACGGGGAAACTGCAATTCAGCCTGGCTGAATAAGGTTTTCCATGGGGAAACTGCAATTCAGCCTGGCTGAATAAGGTTTTCCTTGGGGAGACTGCAATTCAGCCTGGCTGAATAAGGTTTTCCATAAGGAAACTGCAATTCAGCCTTGAGCCAGTTTCCCCTTGGAAAACCTCATCCAGCCTGGCTAAATAGGGTTTTCTATGGATAAACTGTATACTTCTAAGCATTTTCCTTCCCCATACCCTATCTATAACCTCCTTTTCAAATAAAATTCATCAGTTCCGAATCATTGTTATTTGAAACACGTGTAAGGCCAACCAACCAGCTGACTTCAAGGTTGGAAAATAAATGATCTATGCTTTCATGACATTAACATCACAATTTGCTGTTGTGTCAAGCTGCCTTTGACTTTTAGCCGAATGGATATACCGTCAGAATGCTCTGAATGATAAATGAGTGGGAGACAAAATATATTTCTCTCTGGGGATAAGGACAACAACATGTTTGTTTTAAGTGGTTTTTCGCAGACCCAAGGGACGAAGTTGATGCTTTACGCTTCTATGAAAAAAAACTAAAAACAAATACCAAATACACGAAACAACAAATTCCATGACTGTCTGTCTGTCTTTCTCTCTGGCTAAACCATTCAACTGTTAACAAATGGAATTTAACATTGCATTGACATTTAATTTCATTTTATGTGATGTGACATCCGATGTCATGGTAGTAGTGATGATGAGGTTCAAAAACACGCGTATAACGCCTTTATGCCAAATTGAACACTTCTTCGTCTTCCCTTTTTCTGCTTCTTCTATATGCTGATAATACGACACATGCATTTGGTATGTTTCGGATTTGTGAGTGTGTGTCGCATGGTGTCTGCTACATAACCGGAGAATTACAACAACTTGTAGACCACAAAATTTGCATATAAAACGATTGCGACAGAATGGTGCCATCAATATCATCTCACATCTCAAATTCAGCACTTGAACGTTAAACAGCCCTGGCATATCGCAGCGACATCATCAACAGCATCATCATGGTTGTCTTTATTGTTGGCGTTGCTGATAAAGTCAGTGTGCCATGAGCATCCAATATCAAACTGGCAGCATCATCAAGAGTAGGACATAAATCGTTGCATGGGTGTTTGTGTGTATCGCAAAACACCCCTTCACCAGAAAATGACAATTTATAACAGAGAGCCATATGTGAGACTGGCAGCCATACACATGCATATAAGTTTTTCAAGCAGATTATGACTTAATTCCAGCCTGGCTAAATTGAAAATTTCCTATGGAAATCTTAATTCAGCCAGGCTGAATTGCAAATTTCCTATGGAGACCTTTATTCAGCCAGGCTGAATTGCAAATTTCCTATGGAAACCTTAATTCAGCCAGGCTGAATTGAAAATTTCCTATGGAAATATTAATTCAGCCGGGCTGAATTGAAAATTTCCTATGGAAATCTTTATTCAGCCAGGCTGAATTGCAAATTTCCTATGGAAATCTTTATTCAGCCAGGCTGAATTGCAAATTTCCTATGGAAATCTTAATTCAGCCGGGCTGAATAGAAAATTTCATATGGAAATCATAATTCAGCCGGGCAGAATTGAAAATTTCTTGAGGAAATCTTAATTCAGCAGGGCTGAATTGAAAATTTTCTATGGAAATCTTTATTCAGCCAGGCTGTATTGCAAATTTCCTATGGAAATCTTAATTCAGCGGGGCTGAATTGCAAATTTCCTATGGAATCTTTATTCAGGCAGGCTGAGTTGCAAATTTTCTATGGAAATCTTTATTCAGCCAGAGTGAGTTGCAAATTTCCTATGGAAATCTTTATTCAGCCAGTCTGTATTGCAAATTTCCTATGGAAATCTTTATTCAGCCAGGCTGAATTGAAAATTTCTTATGGAAATTGAAATTGAGCCGGGCTGAATTGAACATTTCTTATGGCAATTGTAATTCAGCCGGGCTGAATTGAAAATTTCTTATGGCAATTGTAATTCAGCCGGGCTGTATTGCAAATTTCCTATGGAAATCTTAATTCAGCCGGGCTGAATTGCAAATTTCCTATGGAATTCTTTATTCAGCCAGGCTGTATTGCAAATTTCCTATGGAAATCTTTATTCAGCCAGGCTGAATTGAAAATTTCTTATGGAAATTGAAATTGAGCCGGGCTGAATTGAACATTTCCTATGGAAATCCTAATTCAGCCGGGCTGAATTGAACATTTCCTATGGAAATCTTAATTCAGCCGGGCTGAATTGAAAATTTCCTATAGAAATCTTAATTCAGCCGGGCTGAATTGAACATTTCCTATGGAAATCTTAATTCAGCCGGGCTGAATTGAAAATTTCATATGGAAATCTAAATTCAGCCGGGCTGAAGTAAAAATTTCCTATGGGAATCTTAATTCAGCCGGGCTGAAGTGAAAATTTCCTATGGAAATCGTAATTCAGCCGGGCTGAAGTGAAAATTTCCTATGGAAATCTTAATTCAGCCGGGCAGAATTGAAAATTTCTTGAGAAATCTTAATTGAATTGAAAATTTCCTATGGAAATCTTTATTCAGCCATGCTGAATTGCAAATTTCCTACGGAAAAATTTATTCAGCCAGGCTGAATTGCAAATTTCCTATGGAAATTGTAATTCAGCCGGGCTGAAATAAAAATGTCCTACGAAAATCTTAATTCGGCGGCGCTGAATTAAAAATTTCCTGTTGAAATTGAAGTACTTTTATTTAGCTTAGCTGAATTGCCAATTTTTCATTGTGCTGTGACAATATTGTTGTCATAAATTATGATATTTCCCATCGTATTTTTGACATTTCCCATAAACATCCTGCGGATAAATCATTGGAAATGTCAGTGTTATAAACTTAAGTCGTTATCTGTGACACACACAAACATGCCAAACATTGTGATGGGCTGATGAAAACCGGACATTGGGGGGGCTTATGTACCTCCTCTATTCATTCGCCAACAAAGGGAAAGCTAGTTTTATCCCTTATACTCGAGCAACTGTTTATCTTCAACACTCACGGCGGAAAGTTTACGTTTTATAAACTATGAATATTTCAATGGTATCAGCGTGAACCGGGTTGGTTCACAGAATAGCAAATATGGCTGTGATAGGGGTGTTCGGCATCCTCCGCCTGGATTTGCTTTGTTTTGTGTGTTGAAAATCTCATAAAAGTTTGCCGTGATGGCAAAGTTCGATGCTGGCTGACACATATTGACATTTTATTTGTTGTTTAAAACTCATACGCGTGCATCTACACGTACACACACACGGATTTCTATATTTACCATTATTATTAGTTGTCATGTTGAGAGCAACAATGTTTGTATTGTCTATCCATTCTCTGGTTGGCGTCACGCGCCAGTTGCCAATGTGAAGGAAGGGACTTTAAATACATCAACCTCGCAGCCACTCACACCTCTGTGAGTGCAATTATTAGCATATGTGACGCATTAGTTGTGCAGGGCTTGGACATATGGGTGATACGTTAATGTAGTATGCTGCGGCCACGCTTCCATATGACCACTTTGATTAGTGTTTGGAACTCAAATAAAATGGGATTCTGTTTAAATAATGTAAACAGAATAATGAAACAGTATAGCAGGCTGAATTGCAAGTTTCCTATGGAAATCTTTATTCAGCCAGGCTGAATTGCGAATTTCCTATGGAAATCATTATTCAGCCAGGCTGAATTGCAAATTTCCTATGGAAATCTTTATTCAGCCAGACTGAATTGCAAATTTCCTATGGAAATCTTTATTCAGCCAGACTGAATTGCAAATTTCCTATGGAAATCTTTATTCAGCCAGGCTGAATTGCAAATTTCCTATGGAAATCTTTATTCAGCCAGGCTGAATTGCAAATTTCCTATGGAAATCTTTATTCAGCCAGGCTGAATTGCAAATTTCCTATGGAAATCTTTATTCAGCCAGGCTGAATTGCAAATTTCCTATGGAAATCTTTATTCAGCCAGGCTGAATTGCAAATTTCCTATGGAAATCTTTATTCAGCCAGGCTGAATTGCAAATTTCCTATGGAAATCTTTATTCAGCCAGGCTGAATTGCAAATTTCCTATGGAAATCTTTATTCAGCCAGGCTGAATTGCAAATTTCCTATGGAAATCTTTATTCAGCCGGGCTGAATTGCAAATTTCCTATGGAAATCTTTATTCAGCCGGGCTGAATTGCAAATTTCCTATGGAAATCTTTATTCAGCCGGGCTGAATTGCAAATTTCCTATGGAAATCTTTATTCAGCCGGGCTGAATTGCAAATTTCCTATGGAAATCTTTATTCTGCCAGGCTGCATTGCAAATTTCCTATGGAAATCTTTATTCAGCCAGGCTGAATTGCAAATTTCCTATGGAAATCTTTATTCAGCCAGGCTGAATTGCAAATTTCCTATGGAAATCTTTATTCAGCCAGGCTGAATTGCAAATTTCCTATGGAAATCTTTATTCAGCCAGGCTGAATTGCAAATTTCCTATGGAAATCTTTATTCAGCCAGGCTGAATTGCAAATTTCCTATGGAAATCTTTATTCAGCCAGGCTGAATTGCAAATTTCCTATGGAAATCTTTATTCAGCCAGGCTGAATTGCAAATTTCCTATGGAAATCTTTATTCAGCCAGGCTGAATTGCAAATTTCCTATGGAAATCTTTATTCAGCCAGGCTGAATTGCAAATTTCCTATGGAAATCTTTATTCAGCCAGGCTAAATTTCAAATTTCCTAGGGAAATCTTTATTCGGTCAGGCTGAATTGCAAATTTCCTAGGGAAATCTTTATTCAGCCAGGCTGAATTGCAAATTTCCTACGGAAATCTTTATTCAGCCAGGTTGAATTGCAAATTTCTTTATTCAGCCAGGCTGAATTGCAAATTTCCTATGGAAATCTTTATTCAGCCAGGCTGAATTGCAAATTTCCTACGGAAATCTTTATTCAGCCAGGCTGAAATGCAAATTTCCTATGGAAATCTTTATTCAGCCAGGCTGAAATGCAAATTTCCTATGGAAATCTTTATTCAGCCAGGTTGAATTGCAAATTTCCTATGGAAATCTTTATGCAGCCAGGCTGAATTGCAAATTTCCTATGGAAATCTTTATTCAGCCAGGCTGAATTGCAAATTTCCTATGGAAATCTTTATTCAGCCAGGCTGAATTGCAAATTTCCTATGGAAATCTTTATTCAGCCAGGCTGAATTGCAAATTTCCTATGGAAATCTTTATTCAGCCAGGCTGAATTGCAAATTTCCTATGGAAATCTTTATTCAGCCAGGCTGAATTACAGATTTCCTGTGGAAAATGTATGGCAACAATGTTCAGAAAATGACAGCTGAAAACAATTTTAAACTATGTTTTATTTTGTTGTTTTTTCTTTAGATTCTTCTGGGCACGTTTTTTTTCTTTCTTTAGACAGTCATCCGTTTAATGTACTTTAATTTCCCCTGCCATTGCTGTTGGCTTATAATCTACTTTTTATTTGTTGTATTTTTTCTAGTGTGCCATGAAAACTAATTAAAACCAGTTCTTGTCTATAAACAGCCCCTAAAAGTTGGTGAAAAGGCAAATGAATAAAAACAAACAAATAAAATCGCAGTAGTTTAATTTTTGATGAGGTACTGAATTTTTTGTTTTTCTTGTTTTCAACAGCTTGTAGTCACCAGCTTATTTGTTTGTTGTTTTTGTCTTTTATACTATTTAATTCTGTTATCAGTATTTCACTGGATGCCAAATAATGCTAAAAAATGAAGAGAAACTAAATTTAATTAAGGCACGTTATGAAATCCGTAACCATATTCCCGCCATAAGGGGGAACGAATTTTTTTAATAAACTGCAGTGACAGTAAAAATAACAATCGTTAATTGATTTTGACCAGAAAAAAAATAGCATTTCAACTATGCCATCGAAACTCAATATTTCATTGCTGCGAATTTTACATATTAATATTCAATAATGGTCCCTAAAATATACTTCAAATTGCATTCAATAATATTTTCATAAACACCCCAAAAGTATGCTTAACACGTTTCATACATATTGACATTGTATTGCTTTCACATATTTTCCAAGTCTGCAACTGACTTAGTTGGCCATTTTTTCTGCTAAAAATGTTTGTTTTTTTCTGCTGCATTTTTTTCTAATTAATACCTTGTATGCTCGACATATGCCCCCAGCATATTTATGGGCCAATGAGTTGGGTTAATTATAGTCAGACCACACACATACATAGCTTTTCTCTAAAAACGCCATGCAGCCTGATGACACGGTGACTGCGACTATATGCAGACAAAGAACTTTGTCCTACTAAGTATGTGGTCTGGTACAAGCGACATATTGTGTTAGGCCAAGAGACTGTGTCAGCGTGACAAATGCCGCAACAACGTCATATGTAGGGGTAACATAGAAATCTTGTTTTTAGTTGGGCAACATCCGGTGCCGGTTGTTAATATACTGGGTCGAATTAAAATAAGCTAAGCTGTAAGGGCAAACTTTTTTTGTAGAGAAAGGATCAAAAGAGAAGAAGAGGGTGAACAAAAATTTCAAGCAAACCAAACCCCACAAACGTGGATTTTTTAATGAATATTTTTCCAGCAACCCAAACCACATAAACGTGGATTTTTTAAAGAATATTTTTTTCCAGCAAACCAAACCACATAAACGTGGATGTTTTAAAGAATATTTTTCCAGCAAATCAAACCACAAAAACGTGGATTTTTTAAAGAATATTTTTCCAGCAAACCAAACCACATTAACGTGGATTTTTTAAAGAATATTTTCCCAACAAATCAAACCACATAAACGTGGATTTTTTAAAGAATATTTTTCAGGCAAAGCAAATGCCATAAACGTGGATTTTTTAAAGAATATTTTTCAGGCAAGGCAGATGCCATAAACGTGGATCTCTTAAAGAATATTTTTCCAGCAAAACAAACCACATAAACGTGGATTTTTTAAAAAATATTTTTCCCAGCAAACCAAACCACATAAACGTGGATTTTTTTAAGGAATAACTTTCAAGAATACGAAACCTCATAAACGTGGATTTTTTAAAGAATATGTTTCAAGCAAACCAAACCACATAAACGTGGATTTTTTAAAAAAATATTTTTCCAGCAAACCAAACCGCATAAACGTGGATTTTTTTAAACAATTTTTTCTCAGCAAACCAAAGCACATAAACGTGGATTTTTTAAAGAATATTTTTCAAGCAAACCAAAGCACATAAACGTGGATTTTTTAAAGAATATTTTTCAAGCAAACCAATGGCCATAAACGTGGATTTTTTAATGAATATTTTTCAAGCAACCTAAACCCCATAAACGTGGATTTTTTAATGAATATTTTTCAAGCAACCTAAACCCCATAAACGTGGATTTTTTAATGAATATTTTTCAAGCAACCTAAACCCCATAAACGTGGATTTTTTAATGAATATTTTTCAAGCAACCTAAACCCCATAAACGTGGATTTTTTAAAGAATATTTTTCAAGCAAACAAATGGCCAAAACATTTGGATTTTTTAAAGAATATTTTTCAAGCAAACCAATGGCCATAAACGTGGATTTTTGAAATAATGGATGACCGAGATGGATTTTTAATGTGTCCAAAAAATCATTAAAACTTTATTCTCTATATTCCTAAAAAATCATTGATTACACTGTGCAACAAAATGGAGCTCAAATTCTGGGGCGTGTAAAATTCCTTTTGGGGATGAAAGCTCTTGGTGAGTATATACAAAACCCAGAAGGACAGATCCGCCGTGAATCGAATTTTGAGATATGGCGTGATGAATATTTTGCTTGAGACCCTATAAGCCCTTATATATTAGCGTTATATCTTTGTCCGCTGTTGTTTTAGCTTATTTTTGAGATCACATTTCTTTAGCCAAATCAAATGAGGATTGTTTTCGTAGAACATTTTGACTTTCTATCTCGCTTCCTTCAATGTACTTTTCGTCCTTTATTTTAAGAGCCGCCATAAAAGTACCACAAGATGACGTTTTTCAGCTTCGAAATGTTCTGCAAAAATGTCGCTCAGAAAATTTTAGGTACGGCTCTCATTGACAACTAATCGATTTTGTCGCGTTTTCATAGTCATTTTTTACATTTATACCTGTTTGCTCAGAAAAAAAACTGTGTTTTGTGTTTTTGTATGTTCTGTAACGAATATACAAAAAAAAAAAAAACAAAATATAGTCTTTTTCTTAACAAAAACAGGGTAAATGCACAAAACGACCACGAAAACGCGACAATATCGATTTGTTGTCAATGAGAGCCGTACCTAAAATTGGCCGACATTTTTGCAGAACATTTCGAAGCTGAAAAACGTCATCTTGTGGTACTTTTATAGCGGCTCTTAAAATAAAGGACGCAAAGGACATTGAAGGAAGCGAGATAGAAGGTCAAAATGATCCACGAAAATAATCCTCATTTGATTTGGCTGAAGAAATGTGATCTCAAAAATATGCTACAACTACAGCGGACAAAGATATAACGCTAATATCTGAGGGCTTATAGGGTCTCCAGCAAAATATTCATCACGCCATATCTCAAAAGTTCGACTCACGGCGGATCTGTCCTTCTGGGTTCTGTATATACTCACCAAGAGCTTTCATTCCAAAAAGGAATTTTCCACGCCCCAGACTTTGAGCTCCATTTTGTTGCACAGTGTAATCAATGATTTTTTAGGAATATAGAGAATAAAGTTTTAATGATTTTTTGGATGACAGTCGTTGAAAAGATATTCTCTAAATATTTCCTTAAAACACATTAAAAATCCATCTCGGTCATCCATTATTTCAAAAATTCACGTTTATGGCCATTGGTTTGCTTGAAAAATATTCTTTAAAAAATCCAAATGTTTTGGCCATTTGTTTGCTTGAAAAATATTCTTTAAAAAATCCACGTTTATGGGGTTTAGGTTGCTTGAAAAATATTCATTAAAAAATCCACGTTTATGGCCATTGGTTTGCTTGAAAAATATTCTTTAAAAAATCCACGTTTATGGCCATTGGTTTGCTTGAAAAATATTCTTTAAAAAATCCACGTTTATGGGGTTTAGGTTGCTTGAAAAATATTCATTAAAAAATCCACGTTTATGGCCATTGGTTTGCTTGAAAAATATTCTTTAAAAAATCCACGTTTATGTGCTTTGGTTTGCTTGAAAAATATTCTTTAAAAAATCCACGTTTATGTGCTTTGGTTTGCTTGAAAAATATTCTTTAAAAAATCCACGTTTATGTGCTATGGGTACCACCGTGGCGCAATGGTATGCACACCCGCCTTGCACGCTGAAGGTCGTGGGTTGGATTCCCCGGCCAGTCAACATCAAAAAATTTTCAACGGTGGCAAAATACCCCTCAGTAATGTTGGCGACATTTCCTGAGTATTTCAGCCATGTAACACTTCTCTACAAAGTGGTGTCTTTAGACACGACGCACGTTGGGGCAGGATTGAAAAAAACGGGTCTTAATTGAAAAATTGAAACTCAAATTTTTGATAATCTGTCTTGACAGGGTTAACGAGTACAAAATTCTACCTCACTAGCCAAAATAGCAAAGTCGTATGTTGTTTACTTTTCGAGTAGCACAGTGTTAAAGTTGGACATATTTTTAAAATTTAAGAAACAGGTGAAAAGTATTAAATTTTGCTGCTTTTAAATCGCCATATCGTAGTTTCTGCTACATAAATTTGGAGTTTTAAAAATAGATATTAAATATAGAGGTAATTCTTAATATTTTAAGAAAAAATTGTTCTGAAAAATTCTTGTAGAAATGTGTTTAAAAAATTCGTCAAAATGTGTCCAGATTTTGCCTAATTTTGAAATGTATTGGAGTATAACAAAAAAGAGTGTCGAGAAGGTCGTGAGAATTTTTTTTTGTATTTTTCTCTTGATTGTTGTCTTTGATATTGCGCAAACAAAACTTGTTCCTTTCTTGCTCATTTTGAGTTATGTCAAAAATGGTGGAAATAGCTGTGGGTCAAATTTTAGAATTTTGGTGTTTTTGTCTTCATTTTCCCTGTTATTGTTGTACAGTATGTCGTGTTTAGGTTTAATGTCTGTGGTCACCCTACATAAGATAATGTGTGCAGGTCCACCATTATGTTATAGTTACTATATATTATGATTTATATGAAATGATGGCGATGCACAAGGGGTGAAAGCGCAAAAAATGGAGATTAATTAAAAAAATAAATTCGGTTTTTGGTATAACTGTCGTTACATGGTAATATGGTACAAAATTCTAAGTCTTTAACCAAAATGTCAAGATCATATATTGTTTACTTCTACAGTTACACTGTGATAAAGCTAAAGAATTTTTAATAATTTAAAGAGCACCATAAAAAATTAAATTTTTTGGTGTATAAAGAGTAATATTTTTTACGCATCAAAAGTGCCCTTTTTAGAATGGAATCGTCAACTTCTGTTAGAAATCTGAGTCTTAGAAAAATATATTTGTGGCAAAAGAAGTTTGGAAGCATATTAAAAATAATTTTTTTCCTATTTTTGAAAAGCATTTAGAGTTAAAAATGTAGCGGTACCCATTTATGAGGGCTTCGAATATACCTCTCCAGTCTCTCAATTTGCACCAAAACTGTATTCCGTTATATTGATTGAAGTGTAAACATTCGAAAAATATTAACATTAGATCACTCAAATGCTTGCCTGAACTAATCTCCGTTTTTTGGAATCTTGCCCCAATGTGCGCCGTTCGGACTCGGCGATAAACAGTAGGTCCCATATCATTGAGCTAATATGAATCGGGGTGCACTCATTGATATGAGAGAAGTCTCCCTTGTCCCATCCGGGATGTTTGTGGAACAATTATTATATTATGGCCGTTGGTTTGCTTGAAAAATATACTTTAAAAAATCCACGTTTATGGCCGTTGGTTTGCTTGAAAAATATTTTTTAAAAAATCCACGTTTATGGCCATTGATTAGCTTGAAAAATATTCTTTAAAAAATCCACGTTTATGGCCATTGATTAGCTTGAAAAATATTGTTTAAAAAATCCACGTTTATGGCCATTGATTAGCTTGAAAAATATTGTTTAAAAAATCCACGTTTATGGCCATTGATTAGCTTGAAAAATATTGTTTAAAAAATCCACGTTTATGGCCATTGATTAGCTTGAAAAATATTGTTTAAAAAATCCACGTTTATGGCCATTGATTAGCTTGAAAAATATTGTTTAAAAAATCCACGTTTATGGCCATTGATTAGCTTGAAAAATATTCTTTAAAAAATCCACGTTTATGGCCATTGATTAGCTTGAAAATTATTCTTTAAAAAATCCACGTTTATGGCCATTGATTAGCTTGAAAAATATTCTTTAAAAAATCCACGTTTATGGCCATTGATTAGCTTGAAAAATATTCTTTAAAAAATCCACGTTTATGGCCATTGATTAGCTTGAAAAATATTCTTTAAAAAATCCACGTTTATGGCCATTGATTAGCTTGAAAAATATTCTTTAAAAAATCCACGTTTATGGCCATTGATTAGCTTGAAAAATATTCTTTAAAAAATCCACGTTTATGGCCATTGATTAGCTTGAAAAATATTCTTTAAAAAATCCACGTTTATGGCCATTGATTAGCTTGAAAAATATTTTTAAAAAATCCACGTTTATGGTCATTGATTGGCTTGAAAAATATCTTGAAAACCATTCTTTAAAAAATCCACGTTTGAGGGTTTGGTTTTCTGGAAAAATATTCTTTAAAAAATCCACGTTTATGGCTATTGATTAGCTTGAAAAATATTCTTTAAAAAATCCACGTTTATGGCCATTGATTAGCTAGAAAAATATTCTTTAAAAAATCCACGTTTATGGCAATTGGTTTGCTTGAAAAATATTCTTTAAAAAATCCACGTTTATGGCCATTGATTAGCTTGAAAAATATTTTTAAAAAATCCACGTTTATGGCCATTGATTAGCTTGAAAAATATTCTTTAAAAAATCCACGTTTATGGCCATTAATTAGCTTGAAAAATATTCTTTAAAAAATCCACGTTTATGGCCATTAATTAGCTTGAAAAATATTCTTTAAAAAATCCACGTTTATGGCCATTGATTAGCTTGAAAAATATTCTTTAAAAATTCCACGTTTATGGCCATCGATTAGCTTGAAAAAATATTTTTAAAAAATCCACGTTTATGGCCATTGATTAGCTTGAAAAATATTTTTAAGAAATCCACGTTTATGGCTATTGATTGGCTTGAAAAATATCTTGAAAACCATTCTTTAAAAAATCCACGTTTGTGGGTTTGGTTTTCTGGAAAAATATTCTTTAAAAAATCGCCGTTTGCTTGAAAATATTCCTTAAAAAATCTACGTTTATGGGGCTTGGTTTGCTTGAAAATATTCTTTAAAAAAAACCACGTATTTTGGGTTTGGTTTGCTTGAAAATTATTTTTAAAAATTCCAGGTTTATGGGGTTGGTTTGCTTGAAAATATTCTTTAAAACTTGGCAACTTCTGATCGAAGAAAAATAAATCATCTTTGCAGCAGGGTCATGTGTGTGTATTCTTCTGCTTTCCATACTAATATCCTTTATGAAATTGTCTTTTAAAAGCTAATGTTTGGAGCCAAGTTTATGGGTGGCAATTTCAAATTAGCTGTTATATTTTACTGGGTATTATTGTTGACACTTTACTAGAACATACATATAAATAAACAGTTTGGCACATATGTATATATGTGAAAAAATAAACAATATACAAAAGGATACTAAAGTGGGTCGTGATTTTTAGCTCCGCTTCATCAAACATCCATCCTCTTGTATAGATGTTAAAAAATATTGATTTTGTTTTCTGTATTTTAGATTCCATATCCTTTTCTATTCAAATGCTAACTCCTTGTGACCGACCCCACATTAATATGCCAACATGAAGCATGACGACTGCTGCATACATTCCAAGCAATTGTAGTCGAGTATATAAATATGTATTTTTGTTATATTATTTTTTTTCTAGTGCAATTTCTCTGTTGACACACATACACATATTTGCATTAATATTCAAGTACACAAGTATTTGTGTATGCGTACATGGTCTAAATATAGATGATGGTAAAACAGAAGAAGACGAAGGCAAGTCTGTCGCATTTAGTCATGCAAACAACAAAAAGTTAAGCAAAACCAAACAAATGAAACAGTTGTTAAGGGACATGTTTTATGCATATGTATGAATGTATGCAATAAGTTGTGTTCAACTGTTTCTCTCTGTGTGCGAGAGAGTGTGTTTTGAGTTTAAGTCCTTTTTCATCAAATGACGTCATAGTTTGCCAAGAATTTATGATTACAAAAACAAAAAAAAAATAAATAAAATAAAACGAAAAACAAAAACACATTGAATATATACAGCACGTGATATAAAAGTTTATTTTTTATTTTCTTTGCACACTTCTGCCACAGTTTGTAGTTTATTTATTTATACCACCCTTTTTCCCCCAAATGCCTCTTAGGCACCCCTTATTTTTTGCCTTTTAGCTCCATAGTACTATTTGTTGATTTTTTTCTTGTTGTTGTTGTTTTATATGGACATACAATCATTTTGTTGACAAGGGTAAATATTTATATACCGCAAATTATGTCATATGCAGTTGTACTTCGTTGGAGCGTAGTTGTTGTTATTGCTTTTGTTGTCATTAGAGAGTTGTATTAGATTTTTGTTTTTGTTGCTGTATAATAAACGTTTAGCCAAACCATTTAAAAAAATAGTGTCAATTCTAATAGAATGTACAAATTAGTACAGAGAAAATTGATTTGATTTAAATAGAAATTTACACATGGGACATATAATCAATGATTTTTTAGGAATATAGAGAATAAAGTTTTAATGATTTTTTGGATGACAGTCGTTGAAAAGATATTCTTCCTTAAAACACATTAAAAAATCCATCTCCGCCATCCATTATTTCGAAAATCCAAGTTTATGGCCATTGGTTTGCTTAAAAAATATTGTTTGAAAATCCACATTTATGGCAATTGGTTTGTTTGAAAAATATTCTTTAAAAAATCCACGTTTATGGTGTTTAGATTGCTTGAAAAATATTCTTTAAAAAATCCACGTTTATGGTGTTTAGATTGCTTGAAAAATATTCTTTAAAAAATCCACGTTTATGGTGTTTAGATTGCTTGAAAAATATTCTTTAAAAAATCCACGTTTATGATGTTTAGATTGCTTAAAAAATATTCTTTAAAAAATCCACGTTTATGGTGCTTAGATTGCTTGAAAAATATTCTTTAAAAAATCCACGTTTATGGTGTTTAGATTGCTTGAAAAATATTCTTTAAAAAATCCACGTTTATGGTGTTTAGATTGCTTGAAAAATATTCTTTAAAAAATCCACGTTTATGATGTTTAGATTGCTTAAAAAATATTCTTTAAAAAATCCACGTTTATGGTGCTTAGATTGCTTGAAAAATATTCTTTAAAAAATCCACGTTTATGGTGTTTAGATTGCTTGAAAAATATTCTTTAAAAAATCCACGTTTATGGTGTTTAGATTGCTTGAAAAATATTCTTTAAAAAATCCACATTTCTGGGGTTTAGTTTGCTTGAAAAATATTCTTTAAAAAATCCACGTTTATGGAAATTGGTTTGCTTTAAAAATATTCTTTAAAAAATCCACGTTTATGGAAATTGGTTTGCTTTAAAAATATTCTTTAAAAAATCCACGTTTATGGAAATTGGTTTGCTTTAAAAATATTCTTTAAAAAATCCACGTTTATGGCAATTGGTTTGCTAAAAAAATATTCCTTAAAAAATCCACGTTTATGGCAATTGGTTTGCTTGAAAAATATTCATTAAAAAATCCACGTTTATGGCAATTGGTTTGCTTGAAAAATATTCTTTAAAAAATCCACGTTTATGGCAATTGGTTTGCTTGAAAAATATTCTTTAAAAAATCCACGTTTATGCAATTGGTTTGCTAGAAAAATATTCTTTAAAAAATCCACGTTTATGGTGTTTAGATTGCTTGAAAAATATTCTTTAAAAAATCCACGTTTATGGTGTTTAGATTGCTTGAAAAATATTCTTTAAAAAATCCACGTTTATGGTGTTTAGATTGCTTGAAAAATATTCTTTAAAAAATCCACGTTTATGGTGTTTAGATTGCTTGAAAAATATTCTTTAAAAAATCCACGTTTATGGTGTTTAGATTGCTTGAAAAATATTCTTTAAAAAATCCACGTTTATGGCAATTGGTTTGCTTGAAAAATATTCTTTAAAAAATCCACGTTTATGGTGTTTAGATTGCTTGAAAAATATTCTTTAAAAAATCCACGTTTATGGTGTTTAGATTGCTTGAAAAATATTCTTTAAAAAATCCACGTTTATGGCAATTGGTTTGCTTAAAAAATATTCTTTAAAAAATCCACGTTTATGGCAATTGGTTTGCTTGAAAAATATTCTTTAAAAAATCCACATTTATGGCAATTGGTTTGCTTTAAAAATATTCTTTAAAAAATCCACGTTTATGGCAATTGGTTTGCTTGAAAAATATTCTTTAAAAAATCCACATTTATGGCAATTGGTTTGCTTGAAAAATATTCTTTAAAAAATCCACGTGTATGGCAATTGGTTTGCTTGAAAAATATTCTTTAAAAAATCCACGTTTATGGCAATTGGTTTGCTTGAAAAATATTCTTTAAAAAATCCACGTTTATGGCAATTGGTTTGCTTGAAAAATATTCTTTAAAAAGTCCACGTTTATGGCAATTGGTTTGCTTGAAAAATATTCTTTAAAAAATCCACGTTTATGTGCTTTGGTTTGCTTGAAAAATATTCTTTAAAAAATCCACGTTTATGTGCTTTGGTTTGCTTGAAAAATATTCTTTAAAAAATCCACGTTTATGTGCTTTGGTTTGCTTGAAAAATATTCTTTAAAAAATCCACGTTTATGTGCTTTGGTTTGCTTGAAAAATATTCTTTAAAAAATCCACGTTTATGTGCTTTGGTTTGCTTGAAAAATATTCTTTAAAAAATCCACGTTTATGGCAATTGGTTTGCTTGAAAAATATTCTTTAAAAAATCCACGTTTATGGCAATTGGTTTGCTTGAAAAATATTCTTTAAAAAATCCACGTTTATGGCAATTGGTTTGCTTGAAAAATATTCTTTAAAAAATCCACGTTTATAGTGTTTAGATTGCTTGAAAAATATTCTTTAAAAAATCCACGTTTATGGCAATTGGTTTGCTTGAAAAATATTCTTTAAAAAATCCACGTTTATGGCAATTGGTTTGCTTGAAAAATATTCTTTAAAAAATCCACGTTTATGGCAATTGGTTTGCTTGAAAAATATTCTTTAAAAAATCCACGTTTATGGCAATTGGTTTGCTTGAAAAATATTCTTTAAAAAATCCACGTTTATGGCAATTGGTTTGCTTGAAAAATATTCTTTAAAAAATCCACGTTTATGGCAATTGGTTTGCTTGAAAAATATTCTTTAAAAAATCCACGTTTATGGCAATTGGTTTGCTTGAATAATATTCTTTAAAAAATCCACGTTTATGGCAATTGGTTTGCTTGAAAAATATTCTTTAAAAAATCCACGTTTATGGCAATTGGTTTGCTTGAAAAATATTCTTTAAAAAATCCACGTTTATAGTGTTTAGATTGCTTGAAAAATATTCTTTAAAAAATCCACGTTTATGGCAATTGGTTTGCTTTAAAAATATTCTTTAAAAAATCCACGTTTATGGCAATTGGTTTGCTTTAAAAATATTCTTTAAAAAATCCACGTTTATGGCAATTGGTTTGCTTGAAAAATATTCTTTAAAAAATCCACGTTTATGGCAATTGGTTTGCTTGAAAAATATTCTTTAAAAAATCCACGTTTATGGCAATTGGTTTGCTTTAAAAATATTGTTTAAAAAATCCAAGTTTATGGCAATTGGTTTGCTTGAAAAATATTCTTTAAAAAATCCACGTTTATGGCAATTGGTTTGCTTGAAAAATATTCTTTAAAAAATCCACGTTTATGGCAATTGGTTTGCTTGAAAAATATTCTTTAAAAAATCCACGTTTTTGGCAATTGGTTTGCTTGAAAAATATTCTTTAAAAAATCCACGTTTATGGCAATTGGTTTGCTTGAAAAATATTCTTTAAAAAATCCACGTTTATGGCAATTGGTTTGCTTGAAAAATATTGTTTAAAAAATCCAAGTTTATGGCAATTGGTTTGCTTGAAAAATATTGTTTAAAAAATCCACGTTTATGGCAATTGGTTTGCTTGAAAAATATTCTTTAAAAAATCCACGTTTATGGCAATTGGTTTGCTTGAAAAATATTCTTTAAAAAATCCACGTTTATGGCAATTGGTTTGCTTGAAAAATATTCTTTAAAAAATCCACGTTTATGGCAATTGGTTTGCTTGAAAAATATTCTTTAAAAAATCCACGTTTATGGCAATTGGTTTGCTTGAAAAATATTCTTTAAAAAATCCACGTTTTTGGCAATTGGTTTGCTTGAAAAATATTCTTTAAAAAATCCACGTTTATGGCAATTGGTTTGCTTGAAAAATATTCTTTAAAAAATCCACGTTTATGGCAATTGGTTTGCTTGAAAAATATTGTTTAAAAAATCCAAGTTTATGGCAATTGGTTTGCTTGAAAAATATTGTTTAAAAAATCCACGTTTATGGCAATTGGTTTGCTTGAAAAATATTCTTTAAAAAATCCACGTTTATGGCAATTGGTTTGCTTGAAAAATATTCTTTAAAAAATCCACGTTTATGGCAATTGGTTTGCTTGAAAAATATTCTTTAAAAAATCCACGTTTATGGCAATTGGTTTGCTTGAAAAATATTCTTTAAAAAATCCACGTTTATGGCAATTGGTTTGCTTGAAAAATATTCTTTAAAAAATCCACGTTTATGGCAATTGGTTTGCTTGAAAAATATTCTTTAAAAAATCCACGTTTATGGCAATTGGTTTGCTTGAAAAATATTCTTTAAAAAATCCACGTTTTTGGCAATTGGTTTGCTTGAAAAATATTCTTTAAAAAATCCACGTTTATGGCAATTGGTTTGCTTGAAAAATATTCTTTAAAAAATCCACGTTTATGGCAATTGGTTTGCTTGAAAAATATTCTTTAAAAAATCCACGTTTATGGCAATTGGTTTGCTTGAAAAATATTCTTTAAAAAATCCACGTTTATGGCAATTGGTTTGCTTGAAAAATATTCTTTAAAAAATCCACGTTTATGGCAATTGGTTTGCTTGAAAAATATTGTTTAAAAAATCCACGTTTTTGGCAATTGGTTTGCTTGAAAAATATTCTTTAAAAAATCCACGTTTATGGCAATTGGTTTGCTTGAAAAATATTCTTTAAAAAATCCACGTTTATGGCAATTGGTTTGCTTGAAAAATATTGTTTAAAAAATCCAAGTTTATGGCAATTGGTTTGCTTGAAAAATATTGTTTAAAAAATCCACGTTTATGGCAATTGGTTTGCTTGAAAAATATTCTTTAAAAAATCCACGTTTATGGCAATTGGTTTGCTTGAAAAATATTCTTTAAAAAATCCACGTTTATGGCAATTTGTTTGCTTGAAAAATATTCTTTAAAAAATCCACGTTTATGGCAATTGGTTTGCTTGAAAAATTTTCTTTAAAAAATCCACGTTTATGGCAATTGGTTTGCTTGAAAAATATTCTTTAAAAAATCCACGTTTATGGCAATTGGTTTGCTTGAAAAATATTCTTTAAAAAATCCACGTTTTTGGCAATTGGTTTGCTTGAAAAATATTCTTTAAAAAATCCACGTTTATGGCAATTGGTTTGCTTGAAAAATATTCTTTAAAAAATCCACGTTTATGGCAATTGGTTTGCTTGAAAAATATTGTTTAAACAATCCAAGTTTATGGCAATTGGTTTGCTTGAAAAATATTGTTTAAAAAATCCACGTTTATGGCAATTGGTTTGCTTGAAAAATATTCTTTAAAAAATCCACGTTTATGGCAATTGGTTTGCTTGAAAAATATTCTTTAAAAAATCCACGTTTATGGCAATTGGTTTGCTTGAAAAATATTCTTTAAAAAATCCACGTTTATGGCAATTGGTTTGCTTGAAAAATATTCTTTAAAAAATCCACGTTTATGGCAATTGGTTTGCTTGAATAATATTCTTTAAAAAATCCACGTTTATGGCAATTGGTTTGCTTGAAAAATATTCTTTAAAAAATCCACGTTTATGGCAATTGGTTTGCTTGAAAAATATTCTTTAAAAAATCCACGTTTATGGCAATTGGTTTGCTTGAAAAATATTCTTTAAAAAATCCACGTTTATGGCAATTGGTTTGCTTGAAGAATATTCTTTAAAAAATCCACGTTTATGGCAATTGGTTTGCTTGAAAAATATTCTTTAAAAAATCCACGTTTATGGCAATTGGTTTGCTTGAAAAATATTCTTTAAAAAATCCACGTTTATGGCAATTGGTTTGCTTGAAAAATATTCTTTAAAAAATCCACGTTTTTGGCAATTGGTTTGCTTGAAAAATATTCTTTAAAAAATCCACGTTTATGGCAATTGGTTTGCTTGAAAAATATTCTTTAAAAAATCCACGTTTATGGCAATTGGTTTGCTTGAAAAATATTGTTTAAAAAATCCACGTTTATGGCAATTGGTTTGCCTGAAAAATATTCTTTAAAAAATCCACGTTTATGGCAATTGGTTAGCTTGAAAAATATTCTTTAAAAAATCCACGTTTATGGCAATTGGTTAGCTTGAAAAATGTTCTTTAAAAAATCCACGTTTATGTGCTTTGGTTTGCTTGAAAAATATTCTTTAAAAAATCCACGTTTATGGCAATTGGTTTGCTTGAAAAATATTCTTTAAAAAATCCACGTTTATGGCAATTGGTTTGCTTGAAAAATATTCTTTAAAAAATCCACGTTTATGGCAATTGGTTTGCTTGAAAAATATTCTTTAAAAAATCCACGTTTATGGCAATTGGTTTGCTTGAAAAATATTCTTTAAAAAATCCACGTTTATGGCAATTGGTTTGCTTGAAAAATATTCTTTAAAAAATCCACGTTTATGGCAATTGGTTTGCTTGAAAAATATTCTTTAAAAAATCCACGTTTATGGCAATTGGTTTGCTTGAAAAATATTCTTTAAAAAATCCACGTTTATGGTGTTTAGATTGCTTGAAAAATATTCTTTAAAAAATCCACGTTTATGGTGTTTAGATTGCTTGAAAAATATTCTTTAAAAAATCCACGTTTATGGCAATTGGTTTGCTTGAAAAATATTCTTTAAAAAATCCACGTTTATGGCAATTGGTTTGCTTGAAAAATATTCTTTAAAAAATCCACGTTTATGGCAATTGGTTTGCTTGAAAAATATTGTTTAAAAAATCCACGTTTATGGCAATTGGTTTGCTTGAAAAATATTCTTTAAAAAAATCCACGTTTATGGCAATTGGTTAGCTTGAAAAATATTCTTTAAAAAATCCACGTTTATTGCAATTGGTTTGCTTGAAAAATATTGTTTAAAAAATCCACGTTTATGGCAATTGGTTTGCTTGAAAAATATTGTTTAAAAAATCCACGTTTATGGCAATTGGTTTGCTTGAAAAATATTCTTTAAACAATCCACGTTTATGGCAATTGGTTTGCTTGAAAAATATTCTTTAAACAATCCACGTTTATGGCAATTGGTTTGCTTGAAAAATATTCTTTAAAAAATCCACGTTTATGGCAATTGGTTTGCTTGAAAAATATTCTTTAAACAATCCACGTTTATGGCAATTGGTTTGCTTGAAAAATATTCTTTAAAAAATCCACGTTTATGGCAATTGGTTTGCTTGAAAAATATTCTTTAAACAATCCACGTTTATGGCAATTGGTTTGCTTGAAAAATATTCTTTAAAAAATCCACGTTTATGGCAATTGGTTTGCTTGAAAAATATTCTTTAAAAAATCCACGTTTATGGCAATTGGTTTGCTTGAAAAATATTCTTTAAAAAATCCACGTTTATGGCAATTGGTTTGCTTGAAAAATATTGTTTAAAAAATCCACGTTTATGGCAATTGGTTTGCTTGAAAAATATTCTTTAAAAAATCCACGTTTATGGCAATTGGTTTGCTTGAAAAATATTCTTTAAAAAATCCACGTTTATGGCAATTGGTTTGCTTGAAAAATATTCTTTAAAAAATCCACGTTTATGGCAATTGGTTTGCTTGAAAAATATTCTTTAAAAAATCCACGTTTATGGCAATTGGTTTGCTTGAAAAATATTCTTTAAAAAATCCACGTTTATGGCAATTGGTTTGCTTGAAAAATATTCTTTAAAAAATCCACGTTTATGGCAATTGGTTTGCTTGAAAAATATTCTTTAAAAAATCCACGTTTATGGCAATTGGTTTGCTTGAAAAATATTCTTAAAAAATCCACGTTTATGGCAATTGGTTTGCTTGAAAAATATTCTTTAAAAAATCCACGTTTATGGCAATTGGTTTGCTTGAAAAATATTGTTTAAAAAATCCACGTTTATGGCAATTGGTTTGCTTGAAAAATATTCTTTAAAAAATCCACGTTTATGGCAATTGGTTTGCTTGAAAAATATTGTTTAAAAAATCCACGTTTATGGCAATTGGTTTGCTTGAAAAATATTGTTTAAAAAATCCACGTTTATGGCAATTGGTTTGCTTGAAAAATATTCTTTAAAAAATCCACGTTTATGGCAATTGGTTTGCTTGAAAAATATTCTTTAAAAAATCCACGTTTATGGCAATTGGTTAGCTTGAAAAATATTCTTTAAAAAATCCACGTTTATTGCAATTGGTTTGCTTGAAAAATATTGTTTAAAAAATCCACGTTTATGGCAATTGGTTTGCTTGAAAAATATTCTTTAAAAAATCCACGTTTATGGCAATTGGTTTGCTTGAAAAATATTCTTTAAACAATCCACGTTTATGGCAATTGGTTTGCTTGAAAAATATTCTTTAAAAAATCCACGTTTATGGCAATTGGTTTGCTTGAAAAATATTCTTTAAACAATCCACGTTTATGGCAATTGGTTTGCTTGAAAAATATTCTTTAAAAAATCCACGTTTATGGCAATTGGTTTGCTTGAAAAATATTCTTTAAACAATCCACGTTTATGGCAATTGGTTTGCTTGAAAAATATTCTTTAAAAAATCCACGTTTATGGCAATTGGTTTGCTTGAAAAATATTCTTTAAAAAATCCACGTTTATGGCAATTGGTTTGCTTGAAAAATATTCTTTAAAAAATCCACGTTTATGGCAATTGGTTTGCTTGAAAAATATTCTTTAAAAAATCCACGTTTATTGCAATTGGTTTGCTTGAAAAATATTGTTTAAAAAATCCACGTTTATGGCAATTGGTTTGCTTGAAAAATATTCTTTAAAAAATCCACGTTTATGGCAATTGGTTTGCTTGAAAAATATTCTTTAAACAATCCACGTTTATGGCAATTGGTTTGCTTGAAAAATATTCTTTAAAAAATCCACGTTTATGGCAATTGGTTTGCTTGAAAAATATTCTTTAAACAATCCACGTTTATGGCAATTGGTTTGCTTGAAAAATATTCTTTAAAAAATCCACGTTTATGGCAATTGGTTTGCTTGAAAAATATTCTTTAAACAATCCACGTTTATGGCAATTGGTTTGCTTGAAAAATATTCTTTAAAAAATCCACGTTTATGGCAATTGGTTTGCTTGAAAAATATTCTTTAAAAAATCCACGTTTATGGCAATTGGTTTGCTTGAAAAATATTCTTTAAAAAATCCACGTTTATGGCAATTGGTTTGCTTGAAAAATATTCTTTAAAAAATCCACGTTTATGGCAATTGGTTTGCTTGAAGAATATTCTTTAAAAAATCCACGTTAATGGCAATTGGTTTGCTTGAAAAATATTCTTTAACAAAATCCACGTTTATGGCAATTGGTTTGCTTGAAAAATATTCTTTAAAAAATCCACGTTTATGGCAATTGGTTTGCTTGAAAAATATTCTTTAAAAAATCCACGTTTATGGCAATTGGTTTGCTTGAAGAATATTCTTTAAAAAATCCACGTTTATGGCAATTGGTTTGCTTGAAAAATATTCTTTAAAAAATCCACGTTTATGGCAATTGGTTTGCTTGAAAAATATTCTTTAAACAATCCACGTTTATGGCAATTGGTTTGCTTGAAAAATATTCTTTAAAAAATCCACGTTTATGGCAATTGGTTTGCTTGAAAAATATTCTTTAAAAAATCCACGTTTATGGCAATTGGTTTGCTTGAAAAATATTCTTTAAAAAATCCACGTTTATGGCAATTGGTTTGCTTGAAAAATATTCTTTAAAAAATCCACGTTTATGGCAATTGGTTTGCTTGAAAAATATTCTTTAAAAAATCCACGTTTATGGCAATTGGTTTGCTTGAAAAATATTCTTTAAAAAATCCACGTTTATGGCAATTGGTTTGCTTGAAAAATATTCTTTAAAAAATCCACGTTTATGGCAATTGGTTTGCTTGAAAAATATTCTTTAAAAAATCCACGTTTATGGCAATTGGTTTGCTTGAAAAATATTCTTTAAAAAATCCACGTTTATGGTGTTTAGATTGCTTGAAAAATATTCTTTAAAAAATCCACGTTTATGGTGTTAAGATTGCTTGAAAAATATTCTTTAAAAATCCACGTTTATGGTGTTTAGAATGCTTGAAAAATATTCTTCAAAAATCCACGTTTATGGTGTTTAGATTGCTTGAAAAATATTCTTTAAAAAATCCACGTTGGTTTGCTTGAAAAATATTCTTTAAAAAATCCACGTTTATGTGCTTTGGTTTGCTTGAAAAATATTCTTTAAAAAATCCACGTTTATGTGCTTTGGTTTGCTTGAAAAATATTCTTTAAAAAATCCACGTTTATGTGCTTTTGTTTGCTTTAAAAACATTCTTTAAAAAATCCATTTTTTATAGATATTGTCATCCCTGAAAAATTTTATTGGTCTTTAAATTCCAATCCTTTATGGCACTCATATTGTCCTTCATATCCTTGCAAATGTTATTGTCTCATCACTCCCTGTTAACATTGAAAATATGTATATAACATTCCGAAGGTATGTGTATATGCTGCGTTTTCCATGTAATGAGTTTAAGATTTCCTTAATTAGAAAAAATGCTTTTATATCTATAATTACACACATATATTGACTGAGTGAATAAATGAGTGACTGGCTGTGTAGAGAGACAATTCGATTTGTTCAATATTTCCCATGTCCTGCCAAGGATACAAGGATACCTTTGCATGTTGTCTAAGTCAGCGTGCATTCATTCTAATGTAATTCTCATAAATTTCAATGTTAAAATGAACTGAGGACATTTTTCCCATGGTTGACGAGGGAGAGAGCGGGACAGAAATGAGTATGTGATTGCATGATTGGATGGTCGTTTCCATGGTCATTGGCGGTTATAAACTACAATCAATATATTGTATTGTAATATAAACGGTTATGTAAATGCATTGTTGAATTTTAAATATGCAGATGAGGAGATAATCTATTTTTTAACAAATATATTTTATTTTATAGTGTAATTAAAAAAAAATCTTTAATTGAATTTATGCTTTTGGAAATGCAATGATTTTTTTATATTATTTTCCTACACCATTTCAGCAATCTGCTTACCCTGTGTTGTAGTGTGTATCAGTTATTTTTATTATTAATATAAGTCATACGTCACCCCCATATTTCTATTAATAATACTTATACGCCTTGTGGTTCCAGGGGTTAATAAACTCCAAAAAGGCTCCCTTAAATCCACTAAAACTTTTGGAAATCCCTTATTGAAAACTAATCCTTCACAAATTTACACTCTAATCTTCTTCCAAAAATACCTTTAAGGCTTTCAAATGCCAACAGCAGCATTTAGAGCACAAAGTTATTTACCCACATTCCTACAATTTATTAATTTGCTGGCAGGCAAATATACTTTGCTGATGTTTCCTTCCATTACAGAAATAGAAGAGGCAAGAAAACAAACTAATTTAATTCTTTTCCATCATCATGTCTATTCGATCCCCCAGGATGTGCTTTTTGCTTTCTCTATAGCAAAGCAGGAAGTTTGTCTTGTCATCATCATCACATGTTTACACACACACACACATGATGATGATGTGTATATATATGCTTTGATTATGTGGATGCCCTGACAAAATTAATTTCCTCCTTTGGTCCTGGTATTTGTTCATTTCTTTCCACATGTGTGTGTATTGAACTAATATGTATTTATATTTCAAATGAAATGAATTATTTCATTATCTTCTTGTTCTTCTTCTTAGTTTTCATTTCAAACCCAATTATAACAGACTCCAGTTTCCACTTTATCTCTGCGTGTGTATATGTATCTATTTGCCTTAGGAATATTTGTCTAACACCGTGTATAGAGTGCAGATTTTCGAATTCGGATTGGTTTGGTTGAAAAATTTTATTTGAGACATTTTAGATTTTCATTATGTGGTATTGGCCAACACAAGGACCAACTATTTGTTCGTTTGCTTGTTCATCATCTTGTGTTGAGGAATATTTGAATTGGGTAATTAAAATTGAGACCCCATGTTGTGTGTGTTCTTGTTGCTAAGTGCCAAGATTATTTGCAATTAATTAATCTATTTATTCAAAGGCATGAACATCAAGATGAGCTAATAAATGGCAAATGATTAGTAAGATAATTAGAAGATTATAAGGTTTTCAATTTAGAAATCCAATAATTATGTAAAAGAATTTTATAATCTAGTCTATGAAATGTGATATTTGTAATTATGTGAGAAATTTAAATGCTGTTACATAAAGTAGTGAAGAAAATGTATGGGAAGAACAATTTGAAGAAAATTTGCGTTAAAGGAAATTTTAATTGCCATGGTCTTGCCTTTCATATAAGCCATTAATTTTTGAAATATAATAAAAATTTGAAGAGTTATAAAGGATATACTAAAACGAGACAGTAATTAATAATAGTTATACGCAACCTGGGACAAATGCTTATAAAAACTTATTTTTAGGTTTGTCTAAATAAAACTACCAAATTTTTATGCATTTTCTTAAACCTTGCGATCTTCTTTAAAATACAAAATTCACAGAAATATATTCCATTCGTTAACAAATTTTAATATTTCCATATAGATAATGAGCAAATTATGGGACTTTCACTTTAGCAATCCAATAATTGAGTAGCACTATTACTCGACAAGTACCCTTAATGTTTGAAATATATCAAAAATTCGAAGAGTTTTAAAGGATATACTAAAACGAGACAGTAATTAATAATAGTTATACGCAACCTTGGACAAATGCATATAAAACTTATTTTGATGTTTGTCTAAATAAAACTACCAATTTTTTTATGTATTTTCCTAAACCTTGCGGTCTTCTTTAAAATACAATATTCACAAAAAAATTTTTTTCTCCCTTCGTTAACAAACTTTAATATTTCTACACAGATAATGAGCAATCCAATAATTTAGTAGCACAAATACTCAACAAGTAAAGGATGTCATTGAAAATTGATTTTGAGGAAATCAAATTTGTCAAACTAAAAAATAACATAAGTTTGCTACAAAAAGTCCTAGAAGGATAATTTAAAGAAAATTCGAACCAAAGGCTTTCTTTATCCGTATAGTCACATATTTCCTGTTTATCCTTGTCTATAGAAATATAGGTTAAATTCCAAAAGTTATTAAGTATTTATTAAAATATTCCAATAATTAATATTAGTTATACGCAACCATGGAAAATTTTATTATGATAAATTATGATGATTGGCTAAGATAATATAGCACATTTCCCTGTATTTTCTTAACCTTTGTGATTATCTTTAAAATACAAAATTCACAAAACATAACTTTCAACCCACATTAAAAATTAATATTTTTAATTTCTATATAATCAGTAAATATATTTATTTGAAAACATAAATATGGTAGAAATATATTCCAAGTACACAGATGTCCAGATAATGAGAAAATTATGGGACTTTCAATTTATCAATCCATTAATTTTGTGGCATAATTTTGCCATAAGTGCGGCAGAATATTGAAAAATTAACGTGTAATTTTTTAAGAAATCTAATTTGTCAAAATGAAACAAACTATTAAAGGCAACGAAATGTCTGAGAAGGATACCTTAAAGAAAATTCGAACCAAAGGCAAATTTTACCCCTATAATCACAATTACTCGATAAGTAAGCCATGACATTGAAAAGTGATATCGGCATTTTTTAAGCAAATAAAATTTGTCAAACTAAAAAAAAATAACCATAAGTTGCTAAAAAAAATCCTAGAAGGATAATTTAGAGGGAATTCGAACCTAGGCAATTTTTATCCTTATAATCAAAAATTTCCTGCGTGTCCTTGTCTAAAGAAATATAGCAAAAATTTCAAGAGTTATAAAGAATCTACCAAAATAATCCAGGTTTTTTATAATAGATTTTTATAATAGACTACTTTGATGTTTTTCTAAGGAAATAAAGCATATTTCCATGTATTTTACAATATTTTGTGATCATCTTTAAAATACAAAATTCACAAAACATAACTTTCCTCTTCCCTACATTAAAAAAAATTAATATTTTCAATTTCTATATAATCAGCGAATCGTATGTATTTAAATATCTACAATATTATAAAATATATTCCAAACCCATAGTCGGGTAGATGTTTAGAAAATTACGGGACTTGAGGCTTAACAATCCCAAAACTATGTAGCTTAATTTCACTATAAGTAAGGCATAACATTGAAAGGTGATAGTGACATTTTTTAAAAAATTAACTTGTCAACATAAAGAAATTTCCACAAGTTTGCAACAAAAAGTCTGGAAAGGATACTTTAAAGTAAATTCGGACTAAAGGCAATTTTAAACCCTATATTCACGTCTTTCCTATGAGTCCTTGTACTTAGAAATATAATAAAAAATCCAAGAGATATATAGGATTTACTAAAACTATCCAGAAATTAATATTAGTTATACGCAACCTTGGACAAATATTTAAAATAATTTATTTCAATGATTATCCAAGGCGAAGCCCCACATTTTTATAATTATTTCTGTACATTACGATCTTCTTTAAAATACAAAATTCTAAGAACATGTTTTCATTCATCGTTCACAAAATTAAATATTTATTATTCTATATAATCAGTAAATCTTTATTATTTGACAATTTTTGTCTATTGAGGCGAAGATCATTTTAAATACGTACAATATTATATAATATATTCCAACCCCATATGCGGCTGGAGTCTTAGCAATCCAAAAAGTATGCAGCTTAATTTCACTATAAGTAAAGCATAACATTGAAAAGTGATAGCGACACTTTTTTAAAGAAATTAAATTTTCCAACTTAAAACAATTAACATAAGTTTGCAGCAAAAAGTCAGGGAAGTATACTTTAAAGTTAAATCGGACTAAAGGTAATTTTAATCTCTATGTTCACATCTTTCCTATGAGTCCTTTTACTTAGAAATATAATAAAAAATCCAAGAGATATATAGGATTTACTAAAACTATCCAGGAATCAATATTAGTTATACGCAACCTTGGAGAAATATTTAAAATAATTTATTTCAATGATTATCCAAACTTTTATAATTATTTCTGTACATTACGATCTTCTTTAAAATACAAAATTCTAAGAACATGTTTTCATTCATCGTTCACAAAATTAAACATTTATTATTTCTATGTAAATAAACCTATTTATTGCTAGGCATGATTATGATGTAATAAACTGCACTTAGTTAGGAAGTTTATTAGAGGATTATTAAACATAATTTCAGAACAAGTAAGGCTGGACATTGAAATTTAATCAGACAATTTTGGACATGTTGAATTTACATTTTAAACCAAATAACCTTTTGTTTGGAAAAAAATTTCTTCTAAGGGCAATTTAAAGAAAATTTCTATCAATGACAATTTTATTACACATGCTCTTACCTCTCATATGAATTCTTGATATTTTTAATATAGTAAAAATTGTAAGAGTTATGGGACATTTACTGTAACAACCCAATTATTATTAGTTTTACGCAACCTCGGACAAATATTAAATTATCTTAATCTATGATTTTTTAGAGATAAAAGAACTATATTTTTATATATTTTCCTATACCTTAGAACCTTATGCAAAATACAAAATTCTTAGAATATCACATTTTCCCATTATTCACAAAAATATTTGGTACATTTTTACCTCTGTACATTTAACCAATTTATTTAAAGGCATGAACATGATATAATAAATTCCACATAGTTTGGAATATAATGAGAATATGATTGGGTTTTCAATTTATATATCTTATTATTATGAAATATAATTTCGTAATAAATTTGAATTGTATTGAAATATGATGAGACATTTATTTGATAATTTGAATTTGACAATTTTAACCAAATAACCATAAATTTGGAGCAAAATATCTAGGAAGCGTAATTTAAAGATTTTTCGGGTTAAAGGCAGTTTTAATCCCAATTGTCGTACCTCTTATAAGAGCACTTTATATTGGCAATAAACCAAAAATTACAGGAGTTATGAAGTATTTGCCAAAATAACCCAACAATAAATATTAGTTATACGCAACCCTGGAAATATATTTAAAATAAATAATTTTGATGATTGTGTAAGGAGAATTACCATATCTTCATGTATTTTCCAATACCCTAGAATCTTATTTAAAATACAAAATTCTTGAAACAAACATTTTCCATACTTCAAAAAATTGACATTTTTAATTTCTTTATAATTAACCTTAATAATGAATATTTCGTAAGATAATGAGGCTTTTATACCCCTCAGTAATGTTGGCGACATTTTCCGAGTATTTCAGCCATGTTAAACTTCTCTACAAGTGGTGTCATAAGACACGCCGTTCGGACTCGGCAATAAACAGTAGGTCCCATATCATTGAGCTAATATGAATCGGGGTGCACTCATTGATATGAGAGAAGTCTCCCTTGTCCTGCATGGGATGTTTGTGGAACAATTATTATATTATAATGAGGCTTTTAATAATTCTCAAGTATAACTTCCGATAAAAAAGGACAAGACATTGAAATGTAAAAAAGAAAATTATTTTAGAAATTGAATTTGCAAATTGAAACAAAATATCCACAAATTTGGAGGAAAATACATAGCAAGGAATATTTAAATAAAATTAGGATTATTCCCCATGATCTAAACTAAATAATAAAACTATCCAGGAATTAATATTAGTTATACGCAACCTTGGAGAAATATTTAAAATAATTTATTTCAATGATTATCCAAACTTTTATAATTATTTCTGTACATTACGATCTTCTTTAAAATACAAAATTCTAAGAACATGTTTTCATTCATCGTTCACAAAATTAAACATTTATTATTTCTATGTAAATAAACCTATTTATTGCTAGGCATGATTATGATGTAATAAACTGCACTTAGTTAGGAAGTTTATTAGAGGATTATTAAACATAATTTCAGAACAAGTAAGGCTGGACATTGAAATTTAATCAGACAATTTTGGACATGTTGAATTTACATTTTAAACCAAATAACCTTTTGTTTGGAAAAAAATTTCTTCTAAGGGCAATTTAAAGAAAATTTCTATCAATGACAATTTTATTACACATGCTCTTACCTCTCATATGAATTCTTGATATTTTTAATATAGTAAAAATTGTAAGAGTTATGGGACATTTACTGTAACAACCCAATTATTATTAGTTTTACGCAACCTCGGACAAATATTAAATTATCTTAATCTATGATTTTTTAGAGATAAAAGAACTATATTTTTATATATTTTCCTATACCTTAGAACCTTATGCAAAATACAAAATTCTTAGAATATCACATTTTCCCATTATTCACAAAAATATTTGGTACATTTTTACCTCTGTACATTTAACCAATTTATTTAAAGGCATGAACATGATATAATAAATTCCACATAGTTTGGAATATAATGAGAATATGATTGGGTTTTCAATTTATATATCTTATTATTATGAAATATAATTTCGTAATAAATTTGAATTGTATTGAAATATGATGAGACATTTATTTGATAATTTGAATTTGACAATTTTAACCAAATAACCATAAATTTGGAGCAAAATATCTAGGAAGCGTAATTTAAAGATTTTTCGGGTTAAAGGCAGTTTTAATCCCAATTGTCGTACCTCTTATAAGAGCACTTTATATTGGCAATAAACCAAAAATTACAGGAGTTATGAAGTATTTGCCAAAATAACCCAACAATAAATATTAGTTATACGCAACCCTGGAAATATATTTAAAATAAATAATTTTGATGATTGTGTAAGGAGAATTACCATATCTTCATGTATTTTCCAATACCCTAGAATCTTATTTAAAATACAAAATTCTTGAAACAAACATTTTCCATACTTCAAAAAATTGACATTTTTAATTTCTTTATAATTAACCTTAATAATGAATATTTCGTAAGATAATGAGGCTTTTATACCCCTCAGTAATGTTGGCGACATTTTCCGAGTATTTCAGCCATGTTAAACTTCTCTACAAGTGGTGTCATAAGACACGCCGTTCGGACTCGGCAATAAACAGTAGGTCCCATATCATTGAGCTAATATGAATCGGGGTGCACTCATTGATATGAGAGAAGTCTCCCTTGTCCTGCATGGGATGTTTGTGGAACAATTATTATATTATAATGAGGCTTTTAATAATTCTCAAGTATAACTTCCGATAAAAAAGGACAAGACATTGAAATGTAAAAAAGAAAATTATTTTAGAAATTGAATTTGCAAATTGAAACAAAATATCCACAAATTTGGAGGAAAATACATAGCAAGGAATATTTAAATAAAATTAGGATTATTCCCCATGATCTTGCCTTTTATACGAGTCCTTGATATTCGCAATATCGCAAAAATTCCAAGAGTTATAAGCTATTTACTAATGTGACCCAAATATTAATATTAGTTATACGCAACCTGGTTCAAAAATAGAAAATAACTTATTTTGATAATTGTCTAAACTAAACTGCTGATTTTTCACCGATTTTCATATTCTTCACAACTTTATCTAAAATACAAAATTCCCAGAAGATTGTTTTTAATCCTCCTTCATAACAGAATGGACTTATACTAATTAAAATTAGTTATACGCCACTTGGAATAAACATTAAAACTTCCCCTTTAGTCACGAATGCTCAAGGCAAATTACTAAATTTTAATTCATTTTCGAATACTATTGAATCTATTTAAAAAAACAAAATTCTTCATATGTAAATTTCTACAGATTTTAGTTGAAAATTCATCAATTTCCATGCTGACAAGAAAATAGTTTTTGAAATTAAAGGTTTAATCAATAAAGTGCATGAGGAATATATTGAAGGCAATATTGTTTTAAAACAGTATGAATCCTTATGGACTTGCCTGTCTGATGTGTCCTGGTTATTAGAATTTAATTTACTAAAGTAGGCCAATAATTATACGCAAACTGGAACAAATATCTAAATATAGTTTTTTTGTTGACTATCAAAGAAAAAATAACGAATTTTAAAATATTTTAGGATACTTCAAGATCTTTTCGAAAATATCTTTAAAAAGTCCATCTGGCAAAATTTATTTAAAATTTCTTCAATTTTCCCTGTTCAAAAAAATAAATATAAATATATATAAATTTATCGTTGAAGGCAATTTGAATCAGTATTGTCTCACCTTTAATATGCCTCCTTGTTAAAGCAAATACTCTCAAAACTCTAGGAATTATACATAATTTACTAAAGGAACCCAATAATTAATATTAGTTATACGCAACCTGGAACAAATATATAAATATCCTTTTTTTGGTGACAGTCAAAAGAAAAGTAAAGAATTTTAAAATAATTTTAGATACATTAGATTGAAAACTATCACACAAAATTGTTCAAAAATTCGCTCTTGCAGTCATTTTATTTGTAAATTTTATCTGAAAAATTTTTAACACCCTACTTAAGAAATATGTCTTACGAAAAAGGAAATAATATAAAATGTCGAAATTTGATGTGCAATGTCTAGGAAGGACAATTAAAATAAATTTCGGATTAAGGGTAGCTTTATTCCTTTTTATCTTACCTTTCATACGAGTCCTTGATGTTCGCAATATCACAAAAATTCTAAGAGTTATAAGCCATCTACTGAAATGAGCCAAAAATTAATAACTAATACGTAACCTTGGTTAAATATAGAAATTAACTTATTTTTATAAATGTCTAAAATAAACTACTACTTTTTTATTAATTTTCTTATCTTCTGCAATTTTATCTAAAATGCAAAATTCGCAGAAGATAGTTTTTAATCTTCATAACAAAATTTACTAATGTTTAAGCCTCATTCTCCGTGTCCTTGATGTTCGCAATATCACAAAAATTCTAAGAGTTGTGGGCCATTTACTAAAATTACTCAAAAATTAATATTAGTTATACGCAACCTTGGGCAGCTATTAAAAATTACTTATTTTGATAATTTTCTAAAATAAACTACCACATTTTATGGATTTTCCAATTCTTTGTAACTTTATCAAAAATTCCCAGAAGACAATTTTTAATTATCCTTCATAACAAAATTGACTAATGTTTAACCCTTACTCTCCATGTTTCTCTCGTTACAGTAAATGAACACTTCGTTACAAACCCAGCAACAGCCTTAAAACAATGCTGCAAAAAATCGTATTACAACTAAAAAATCTGGTCTAACATTTATGATTACTAAATTAAAACAAAAAACACCAACAACAAAAATTAAATAGAAACTAAAAAAATGTATACTTATGACTTAATATTAAAGACTGATGATAATCATAATGTTAATAATGATGATGCTAATCGAAACAATGTTGCCACGTCAAATGTTGCTACACAATTTCAAATTACAATGTTGCTTCAGCTCAGAGACAGGGGCAACTAAAACACATTGCCATGACAGCAAATAAATGAAGTTCGCATATTTCACACGCAGCGCTAGATAACTAAAATTTAAAAGTAAATATAAAAACAACAACATTAACAAATAAGTAGTAAAAACAAAAACAAATGGACATATCTTTTTGAAAAAAGGATAACTTTAACCACAACAACAACAACTACCCCATAAGAATAATAAAACATTAGCATTAACTTAAAATTGAATACCTGAAAAACCTATCAAAATGCCGGGTGGTCGTAGAGGATTAGTGGCTCCACAAAACACATTCCTGGAGAATATTATACGTCGTTCCAACTCACAACGTAAGTAGCAAAGCTTATAACTTATTTCTATGTAGTGTTTTTATTATATATAAGAACATTTTAATTTCCTGTCTCTGATGACCCCAAAAAACATTGTTGCTCTTAACATTTTTGTGGATTATGTTTCCGGTTGGTTTGACGTCACAAATCTCCTGAATAGTTGCAGCTTTTTCTTTTTACATTCATTTTAAGAGTTTGTGATGTTTGTGGCGGCAACCTAGTTAAATGAAGGAAAAATGGGTTGAGTGTTTTGTTGAAAAGAAAAATATTTTTAAACTATGTACCGGAATGAACTGAATAAGTCGAATTTAAAAAAAAAAAAACAATTTATAAAATATTTTTACGGTACATCTGCAAGTGGAGAATTTGTGGAGTATCTGCAGTCGCATTTCAGATTATTCTATTAATATCTTTATCAAGTAAACTTCTCTTGTTTTTATTGAAATTTGGAACAATTTGTGATTTTTATTTGCACTATAGGCAATATTCGTGTGTTACCATTAAAGACAACCTGAGCCCATATTTTCCTGTCTTTCATATGCTATACCTTTTATTAAGATATTCCAAAAGTTATGGAAGTTATGTAGGTTTTTATTAAAATTACCCAATAATTATTATTAGTTATACGCAACCTAGAACAAATATTTAAAACCAATTATTTAAAGAGAGAAGTTTTTTCTTTTAAGATAGTTTGAATTTTTATGTTCCTGCCTTTCAGATGTATTCTGGTAATTAGGAAATAAATACTGTCGAATCTCTGGAAATTATACATAACTAGCAAACCTCGGTCCGCGTTGCTGGCCCGTCGTAATGAGTTTTAATGACAACTTTTTATAAACTTTATACTTGACACTTCAAAAATAGGTACTTTCTATCTCTCTTCTTCGGTCCATTGTCAAACGAGGAGGTTATTAAATTTATCAACAGATTTTGTCTGTAACCTTCCTCTTCTCTTACGAACTTTGTCAGATTTTTTCGCCTATTGGCGCTGTTTAGGATTTATAAGTCGAATTCTCCCGCTTATTATGATTTAGTTTTTCATGGCTGATTTACCGTTGATTGATTGGGAATGCAACCACCGTTGTCTCGAAAATTATTTTGCAAGCCGATGCACTGATAATTTTAGCAAATATAGCGATTATAAAACAAAAGGCGCCCCAAATTCATCTACAAATATATAGCATTTTGGATCACGGGCCAATCCTGAACATTTTCTGAAAATTGCATGAAACTAGGTTCATTAGTTTTGGAAAAAATAGTGGGTGTGGCCATCAGTTTTCAATATATAACATATTTAAAAAAGTGGGCGTGATATTAACATATTTAAAAAAGTGGGCGCGGTATTTAGGCTCCAAATATGTATCTAGGGTACACACAACCCCATTGACTCCCAAAGTCTATGCTGAAACCAATTAATCATAAGTTTGGCTTTTACATATAGCGTTTAAAAAAAGAAGTGGGGAAAGTAACCCACCTCCTCCGAAATTCATAAAAATACATAAAAACGGCAAACCTTGAGCTTTTGCTGCAAATTGGTTCAGTTGCATTGGAGATATAAAATACTTAAAAAGCAGGGTTTGGCGATTTTGCTTGAATACGGCAAGTCTTATCGGCATGGGACCTTAGAAAATGTTATAGCTGTGACAATTCTCTAGAAGAATGGCTTATGTAATTTTTCCTAGGTTGTATCATTTTTTTAGATATATAAGTTTAAGTTGGGAAATTGCAGTCATGACATTATTTTATAAGAAGACGATACAGAATTGAATGGAATTGTCCCAATTTCAACTTCTATATCTCAAAATTTGTAAAACCTACGAAAATATCATTAAGGTCAATCTTGTAGAGAATTTTGATAGCTACAACATTTTCTTTATTCCCATTTTGGTAGAACTCGAGGTTTCCAGGCAAAAACATAAACAACCCCTAAAAATGTCAACTTGAATCTCGATTTATTTAAAAAGCGCTCCGGCGATTTTTTTAGTTTTTAGTTTTAGTTTTTTTCTCATCTATGAATATTGTAGTTTCAGAATCCGCAAAAACTTCCCAGGTGTAAGCACCTTCCATTTAAATTTGATTCAAGAGCACCGTGAACATTGAATAACTATCTTAATATTTTGTTGTGATTATTTTCAAGGGAAAAGTAGTGTATATTAATACATATTCAGACACCTTAGGCTTTTTTCTAAAATACAATAATCCTTTCTGGCTAATTTTATTAAAAAATTCTGAAAATTTTCACGCAAAGCAAAATACATCTTACGAAAATGTGGAAAACGTTCGTGGAAAAAGTGTATGAAGAACGAATTAAGGACATTTCTCGTTTAAGACAATTTGAAACTATATTGTCTCACCTTTTGATTTACCGCCTTGTTAAAGGTAATGTTCTCAAAGCTTTGGGTATTTTATATAATTTACAAAAGAAACCATAAATAAATATTAATCATACGCAACCTGGTACATCTATTTGAACGTTCTTTTGTGATGATTACACTGTGCGACAACAAAAAAAATGACAAGGAAAACCGAGAAACATGAAAATATTTCCCAATTTTGTGATGATTTTTTTTCTTTCTCTTTTCGAGTTGATACATGAAATTAATATAAAACATGGCTCTAGGTGAAAACTGTCAAAATATGAAAAATTCTGCACAAAATTTCACTACGAGTTTCCGAATAAACCATATATCTAGGTATACTATTTCCTTAAGAAAATTAGATTAAAAATGTATATGTATATCAGGATGAAATTATGTGTTTTAATTTTGGATTGTTAATTTTACATAATTCCATACTGGATCAATTTCTAACAAAATCCTTTACTTTTTGGGAATATTGTTAAGAAAGAAATGTTCCTAATGAAATTTCATTATTAGTCTCTGAATAAAAGAAATCTGTAACCATAACATATAACATTATTAGCAGTCCTTGTTTTTGATATAGGGTTTAGGGCCATATTTTACAATTTTTATCCAGATTGTCGTTATGACTGAACACTATGAATATCTTATCAAGATTTTATTCAAAAAATCAAATAATTAATATTTTGGAAAGTTATGTGTGTTAATATAATTTTTTATGATTGTCGTAATAAGATTAATTATTTATTAAGATAAATTAATTAATATTAATTAATTCTAATATATTTCGCGACACTTTATAATTTTAGAATTTATTTTTTATAATTTTAAAAATTTTGTATGCTAAAAAAAAATTAATTTTTAAAAATATGTCTTTTTTTAGAATAAGTTTTTTTAAGCTGATGAAAAGATCCGATCTTTCAAGACTTCCTTTACATGGGTTCAAATGCTAATGAAAAGATCGGATATTTCACGAATTCCTTTGCATTGGTTCAAATGCTAATGAAAATATCGGATCTTTTACGATTTCGTTTGAACCAATGCAAAAAATGCCATGAAATCACGTCATCGCATGGAACCCCTTCCTTCAAATTTTGCTGGATATCCAACATAAAATATTAGTTATACGCAACACCACGGAACCAGAAATGGGGGAAAGAAATATTAATATACCTATTTAAATAAATTTTGCGGAATCTTAGAATCTAATTTAAAATACAAAATTCCACACATGTTAATCCTTAAAATTTTATTGACAAAATCAACAAATTTTCTATGCCAATGTAGGACGAGATATTAAGAAAAATAAAAGTTTTATGTAAAATTTGTATGAAGAACATATTTACGTGACTTCCTCTTAAATATAATTCGAGGCCCTATGGTCTTGCCTTTCATTTGCCTCCTTGTTATATGTAAAATATAAAACATTATAGAAACTACGGAGGTTTTACAGGAATAACCTAATAATTAATAATAGTTATACGCCACCAGGAACAATCAAATTAAAATCATTTGTTTTAATAAATGCCAACGTAAAAATAAGACATTTTAAGAAATATTAGACTCCTTGAAATCTTAACGATAATACGAAATTCGAAAAATAAAAATTTTAACCACTTTCAGTCGAAATTTCAGCGATTTTTGCATTTAATCTTGAAATTTTACTTTGACCCAATAATAAGTTTCGAACCACTAATTTTACTTTATCCTTCACACTAGTTTATTTTTTATTATTTGCTTAAAAGTAATGTAAACTTTTACCATCATTCAAACGGTTCACATGCATCTGTATGCGTGCATATATGTATGTGTATGGGTGCCCATTGTATTTACCCTGTGTGCCACTGATATTGTGGCATAAATGATTGTTACCTTCGAAAGAACAATAAATATTATTCATAAACCTCATGTGGTTAGCCGCAAAAACCATCATCCAAACCACACAAGACTTGAACTGCAACACTACTGTTGATATATCACATCATTGACAACGAGCGCACTGCAGTGGGGGGAAGAAAACAACCGGCTGCCAGCCAGAGAAGCGTATAGTGGCTGTAGGACCAACAAACAGTACCATTGTTGCATGTTGCACCTTCTCAGTGAGCTGTGCTGTGTTTTTTGGTGGGGCATCAATGTCATATCAGTGCGAAAAAAAACTATAATACCAAACCCAAAATCAAAATTACAGCTTATAAGGTTTTGGCAAGCGATTGACATATAGACATCCACACATGTATACAGGGGTATGGTAGTGTAGTTGTGGCATCAAGTGTGGTTTGTTAAATATGTGTGTATGCGGGTTGTTTTTCATAAATATATAAACCATCAACATCAACACCACAAAACCAAAGCCAAAAATCTATTTTTATACCCTCCACCATAGGATGAGGGTATATTAAGTTTGTCACTACGTTTGTAACTACTCGAAATAATCATAGTAGACCCCACAAAGTATATATATTCTTGATCAGCGTGCAATTCTACATCGATATAGCCATGTCCGTCCGTCTGTCCGTCTGTGGAAATCACTCTAGCGTCCGAACGGATTGACGTAGGTTGATGAAATTTTGGGAAAATATGTTATATTTACGTAGGACTTTTGGTATTGAAAGCGGGCTATGTAGGTCCACGCTTTCGTATAGCCCCCATACAAAATGACGCGTGACGCGTTGTCGTTTTAAGGAATTCTTAAGATATTTGGCCCATTTTACTACCGAATTGGTTGTAATTTGGTACTTTGTGTCTCCAGAGGCCAAAAAATATTCCTACCAAAGTTGGGTTATATAGGTCCACGTTTTGGTATAGCCCCCACATAAGGCCCCATATAAAGTACGCGTCATTTTAATATATTTTGAATGTATTAGACCCATTTGACCACAGAATTGGCTGTAATTTGGTATTTTGTGTCTTCAGAGGCCAGAAAACATTCCCACCAAAGTTGGGTTATATAGGTCCACGTTTTGGTATAGCCCCCACATAAGGCCCCTTATAAAGTACGCGTCATTTTAATATATTTTGAATGTATTAGACCCATTTGACCAAAGAATCGGTTGTAACTTTATATTTTGTGTTTCCAGAGGCCAAGAAACATTTCAACCATAAAATGTTTATATAGGTCCACGTGTTGATATAGCCCCCATAATACAATATCTCCCGATTTTCGATATTTTGAAAGTTTTAGCCTCATTATCACACCGAGATGGCTGAAATTTGGTATTTAGTCTTCTTCAGGCGTATAAAACTTTGTAGGTATAGGTCCACGCCATCATATAGCCCCCATAGAACGGTACCTTCCGAATTTCGGTATTTTGAAGGTTGTGGCCACATTAATCCACCGAAATGGCTGAAATTTGTGGTGGAGGGTATAAAAAGTTCGGCCCGACCGAACTTAACGCTTTTCTTACTTGTTTATTTGTATTTTCGACATTTATTTCTTTTGGCAAAATCAAAGAATTTAAGCTTAAAGATTAAGTAAAAAATATACCCGCTTTCTACCAAATGCCGCCAAAAGCACGCCTTTAAACAGTGTTACTTTTGGAAGGTAAAATGTCCTTTTGAGTTATTTTGCTTATAAATATTTTTCAGTGATTATGAATTACATACAATACACTACAATACAATATTATTCTGTTTTCCATAAAATCGCAATCTTCTTGGCTTTAAAATTATGTTTTAATATTTAAAATTGGAGCCTTAGTTTGGAAGTTATGGGGCTTTCTTTATTAAGAACCGGGGTGCGTATGATTGTTATTAATTATTGTGTTGTTTCATTAAAACCGTTATATCTCTGGATTTATTTATTCGATTTTGAGAAGAAAATGCATTTTGGAATTCACGCAGATGAGGCTATATTCTAAACAGCCCATGTCGAACTAGAACATAAGAACTTCTTGGTGTATTAGAACAAAAATTTATTTCAATCCAAATATTTATTCAAATCTTTTTAGTTTTCTTAGAATTTAACGAATTCAAGGCAACAAAGTTGTATTCCCAATTCCCATTCTCTTTGCTTATTTGAGTCATTTATCCAAGGCTATTGTGAAATGTTTAAATTCCCTTTGGAATTCTTTGCTGTAATGGCGATAAATTTTTACAACCCCATTGGATTTGACCAAAAACATTTTCCGCCTATTGAGCCACAATTACCCACAAATACTAACACGCACACACTCACACACATCTAACCTACATGCCTAACAAAACCATACACATATCTGTAGATAGCCAGGAATTAAGCTAGTATTGAGTGATTTTCAATGGTTTCCCTGCTGATAGAAGCCGCACTAACAACATCAACAACAACAGCAGAGTCCTCCTTTCAAATCTCTCATCTCAAGTAGAACGCACTAAAACCAACACCACCGCAGCACGACAGCATTAAATGAACACATTTTTATGGCAATCTTGAATAGAAAAATGCTTTTATGAAGAATCACTGACTGGTATTGGCAAAACGTATAAATCTGGGGGTCACAGCAGCAACAACAACAAGAACACTAGTAGTAGCCGTACACAAAGGAGTGAATAAAAAATTCCATTGAAACCTAAAGGCTTTAGAGACCACCTCACTTTCAGCCAGACCATAGAAATTGGTTTCTCTGTAATGTCCTTCCATTCCAAGCTGTGTTTTTTTTCATAGAAAAGGCGGTTGACCATAAAGAACATGGTAAGCAATCAGTTATTATGACACAAAATTTAGATAAGCAAATTGTTTAACAAGAAAATGCTTAAGATTTATCTGGGTCAACATAAATCAATGCTGTAGAAACCGAAAAACCAAAGGAAATTGAGAGCAGCTGGTGCATTTTGGATAAAAAGAAAATGTGGTCTGTTTACATGGACAATTAATAACCATTGTGGAGTGAATTAGGAGGGACCCTGAAACTAGGCAAATTGAAAGGCTTCACAAATTTCCATTAATGTAGGTAAAATTGAACAAAGGGGCAGAAGTAGGGGTTTTACGAAACGACAGAATCTAAAATACAAAATAATAAACAAATCCCCTTTTTCGTATAGAAAAAACCCTCTGACCTGCGGTCTGAGAATTTTTTCTATAGAAAAAACCCTCTGACCTGTGGTCTGAGAATTTTTTCTATAGAAAAAACCCTCTGACCTGTGGTCTGAGAATTTTTTCTATAGAAAAAACCCTCTGACCTGTGGTCTGAGAATTTTTTCTATAGAAAAAACCCTCTGACCTGTGGTCTGAGAATTTTTTCTATAGAAAAAACCCTCTGACCTGTGGTCTGAGAATTTTTTCTATAGAAAAAACCCTCTGACCTGTGGTCTGAGAATTTTTTCTATAGAAAAAACCCTCTGACCTGTGGTCTGAGAATTTTTTCTATAGAAAAAACCCTCTGACCTGTGGTCTGAGATATTTTTCTATAGAAAAAAACCCTCTGACCTGTGGTCTGAGAATTTTTTCTATAGAAAAAACCCTCTGACCTGTGGTCTGAGAATTTTTTCTATAGAAAAAACCCTCTGACCTGTGGTCTGAGAATTTTTTCTATAGAAAAAACCCTCTGACCTGTGGTCTGAGAATTTTTTCTATAGAAAAAACCCTCTGACCTGTGGTCTGAGAATTTTTTCTATAGAAAAAACCCTCTGACCTGTGGTCTGAGAATTTTTTCTATAGAAAAAACCCTCTGACCTGTGGTCTGAGAATTTTTTCTATAGAAAAAACCCTCTGACCTGTGGTCTGAGAATTTTTTCTATAGAAAAAACCCTCTGACCTGTGGTCTGAGAAAAAACCCTCTGACCTGTGGTCTGAGAATTTTTTCTATAGAAAAAACCCTCTGACCTGTGGTCTGAGAATTTTTTCTATAGAAAAAACCCTCTGACCTGTGGTCTGAGAATTTTTTCTATAGAAAAAACCCTCTGACCTGTGGTCTGAGAATTTTTTCTATAGAAAATACCCTCTGACCTGTGGTCTGAGAATTTTTTCTATAGAAAATACCCTCTGACCTGTGGTATGAGAATTTTTTCTATAGAAAATACCCTCTGACCTGTGGTCTGAGAATTTTTTCTATAGAAAATACCCTCTGACCTGTGGTCTGAGAATTTGTTCTGTAGAAAATACCCTCTGACCTGTGGTCTGAGAATTTGTTCTATAGAAAAAACCCTCTGACCTGTGGTCTGAGAATTTGTTCTGTAGAAAATACCCTCTGACCTGTGGTCTGAGAATTTGTTCTGTAGAAAAAACCCTCAGACCTGTGGTCTGAGAATTTTTTCTATAGAAAAAACCCTCAGACCTGTGGTCTGAGAATTTTTTCTATAGAAAAAACCCTCAGACCTGTTGTCTGAGAATTTTTTCTATAGAAAAAACCCTCTGACCTGTGGTCTGAGAATTTTTTCTATAGAAAAAACCCTCTGACCTGTGGTCTGAGAATTTTTTCTATAGAAAAAACCCTCTGACCTGTGGTCTGAGAATTTTTTCTATAGAAAAACCACTCTGACCTGTGGTCTGAGAATTTTTTCTATAGAAAAAACCCTCTGACCTGTGGTCTGAGAATTTTTTCTATAGAAAAACCCCTCTGACCTGTGGTCTGAGAATTTTTTCTATAGAAAAAACCCTCTGACCTGTGGTCTGAGAATTTTTTCTATAGAAAAAACCCTCTGACCTGTGGTCTGAGAATTTTTTCTATAGAAAAAACCCTCTGACCTGTGGTCTGAGAATTTTTTCTATAGAAAAAACCCTCTGACCTGTGGTCTGAGAATTTTTTCTATAGAAAAAACCCTCTGACCTGTGGTCTGAGAATTTTTTCTATAGAAAAAACCCTCTGACCTGTGGTCTGAGAATTTTTTCTATAGAAAATACCCTCTGACCTGTGGTCTGAGAATTTTTTATATAGAAAAAACCCTCTGACCTGTGGTCTGAGAATTTTTTCTATAGAAAAAACCCTCTGACCTGTGGTCTGAGAATTTTTTCTATAGAAAAAACCCTCTGACCTGTGGTCTGAGAATTTTTTCTATAGAAAAAACCCTCTGACCTGTGGTCTGAGAATTTTTTCTATAGAAAAAACCCTCTGATCTGTGGTCTGAGAATTTTTTCTATAGAAAAAACCCTCTGATCTGTGGTCTGAGAATTTTTTCTATAGAAAAAACCCTCTGACCTGTGGTCTGAGAATTTTTTCTATAGAAAAAACCCTCTGACCTGTGGTCTGAGAATTTTTTCTATAGAAAAAACCCTCTGACCTGTGGTCTGAGAATTTTTTCTATAGAAAAAACCCTCTTACCTGTGGTCGGTTCCTCGGTTAACTTTAAAATTTATTTATTTTAAAATAATTTTTAGAAGGGGTAGTGGTTGCCTTGTAAATGTAATCTAACCATTCTTCGCCATTCAACTTTCAAATAAATAATTTATGCATTTTTAACAAACTTTACTTCGTGCCCACAAAACCCAAAAATTATGTTTTAATTTGTGTTCAACACAAAAGATTGGCAAATTACTCTGCTGTGAGCAAGTTTTCCCCTGCAAGAGTGAATGAAAATTTAAATAATTTATGAGGCATCTATTTATTATTTTTTCTCTCTCTTTTTATACTCCCCCAAGCAAAACGTCGAAGTTATAGACTTTGGGGTAAAGTAGAGAATATTCAATATTAGCCTTGTCTTTCGTTTCACTAAAATATTTAAATAAAAAATTTACTTTTGTTGTTACCTACTACCAGGCTGCTGGCATTATTGGTATGTACTTGTGTGTTGTTTTTTATTAGTGCATACTTTCAGGTGTGGTGCCGTTCAATGTCATTCGCAATTCCACCAGCGAAGGTTATATTTTCCCTACAATTTACCTTGGTTGAGAGCTGTGCTGTTGCTTTCGCCAAGTCATTCATTTTTATGACCCTTTATAAATATTTCCGTTTATTTATTTTTTTTGGCAAAGGGAAGTGTCTTTATTTTTTTGTTGATACCTTTGAATGACCAACATTTACAATATTTTGTTGTTGTTGCTATTTTATGTTCACAAAATTTGTTTCTTTTGTAGACAACTTAATGGATTTAAATCAAATATTCGTGTATTATTGGGGATAGGGAAGTATTGCCTTTAAATACAGGTGCTAAATCTAGGAATATATTTTGGGGATCATTTGCAAAATGCTTAAAGAAAGTAATCTGGTCCTTTGGATAATATGTATGATTTGTTCCCATAAAGATCCAAGTTAGTATCCTCTTGAAAATATTCCCAAAAATCCTGTGTTATTCCCTGACTGGTCCCTTGAAAATATAATCGAACATTCCCAGTTTATGTCCTTAGTGATACATCTAAAAAAAATTTTAAAAAATTTACTTCTTTTTGTTCACAAGGTAATTTGGAAAAATCGGTGAAAATATTCTTGAAAATCCATGGCTGTTCCCTTGAAAATATCATCAAACCTCCCCTGTTTGTATCCTTAAGAATTATAGGATTATATGAAAATGTTAATTTTAAAATCCATGCTAATTTTCCTTAATTTTGGCTTTACGTTGCAAATACCACTTGAAAAAAAATCTCAACACATCTTGGTGTTCCAAAATATTTTGTAAAAATCTCTTAAATTTTAATAACCTGAAGAATTAAGTTCTAGATGAGCCACTTTATTTATGTCCCTGTATATGTTCCCCACAAAAGGCATCCAATTTTGAGAAAATATTCCCTAAAATAAAGAAAATAAACGCAATTTAGCAAAACAAGTCAACAATTAATAATAGTCATACGCAACCATGTCCATATTTGAAATATCGTAATTAAGGTCTAAAAATGAGTTTTAAGGATCACATTTTGATGCAAAATCCACTTTTATTTCATAACTGAAACACTTCTAAAATAATCGAATTTAAAATCTTTACGAAAGGTACATTTTTTACTCATCCTTCATGGCACACCTTCCCACACCTGTCACTTTGATAGCATTTTTCTTACCCAAACTTTGTTGCCAAGTTGAAATAAAAAGAAAAGACCATTGAAATACTCATAAAAATTTAAGTATTTCAACTACGTACAAGTGATAACACGAATACTCAACACCACATTAAGTCACACTTGTAGTTTAAATGGTATTTTCACAGTTGCAAGTCCTTTGGTGTATTATCCTAGAACTACAAATGAAAAAATCCTTGAAGAAAATGTAGTCATTTCGGGGAAGTCATTCATGTTAAATATTTATTTTTATAGGTAAAGAAAATTGTTCTCCGTTTCCCTGGAAGATTGCTCTACTTTCTTTGTTTGCCTGAAATCATAATTGCTGTTGAGATGATGATGTCCAACTATGTATACCAAAAAAATTTTGTCTTATTAAGATATCATGTTAAATGTCAAGGCATGTCTTTAAACGTCCAAGTAATAGTTCTGGAAAATGTAAAAAAATCCACGACTTCAATTTGGTTCTGAAAAATATTTTTTAAAAAAAATCACTGGAAATTACTTTAAAAAATCCACGACTTCAACCTGGTTCTGGAAATTACTTTAAAAAATCCACGACTTCAACCTGGTTCTGGAAATTACTTTAAAAAATCTACGACTTCAACCTGGTTCTGGAAATTACTTTAAAAAATCCACGACTTCTACCTGGTTCTGGTTCAACCTGGTTCTGGAAATTACATTAAAAAATCCACGACTTCAACATGGTTCTGGAAATTACTTTAAAAAAATTCACGACTTCAACCTGGTTCTGGAAATTACTTTAAAAAAATCCACGACTTCAACCTGGTTCTGGAAATTACTTTAAAAATCAACAACTTCAACCAGGTTCTGGAAATTACTTTAAAAAATCACGACTGCAACCTGGTTCTGGAAATTACTTTAAAAAATCCACTACTTTAAAAAATCCATTACTTTAAAAAATCCTGGTTCTGGAAATTACTTAAAAAAATCCACGACTTCAACCTGGTTGTGGAAATTACTTTAAAAAATCCACGACTTCAACCTGGTTGTGGAAATTACTTTAAAAAATCCACGACTTCAACCTGGTTCTGGAAATTACTTTAAAAAATCCACGACTTTAACCTGGTTCTGGAAATTACTTTAAAAAATCCACGACTTCAACCTGGTTCTGGAAATTACTTTAAAAAATCCACGACTTTAACCTGGTTCTGGAAATTACTTTAAAAAATCCACGACTTCAACCTGGTTCTGGAAATTACTTTAAAAAATCCACGACTTCAACCTGGTTCTGGAAATTACTTTAAAAAATCCACGACTTCAACCTGGTTCTGGAAATTACTTTAAAAAATCCACGACTTCAACCTGGTTCTGGAAATTACTTTAAAAAATCCACGACTTCAAAAAATCCACGACTTCAACCTGGTTCTGGAAATTACTTTAAAAAATCCACGACTTCAACCTGGTTCTGGAAATTACTTTAAAAAATCCACGACTTCAACCTGGTTCTGGAAATTACTTTAAACAATCCACGACTTCAACCTGGTTCTGGAAATTACTTTAAAAAATCCACGACTTCAACCTGGTTCTTGAAATTACTTTAAAAAATCCACGACTTCAACCTAGTTCTGGAAATTACTTTAAAAAATCCACGACTTCAACCTGGTTCTGGAAATTACTTTAAAAAATCCACGACTTCAACCTGGTTCTGGAAATTTCTTTAAAAAATCCACGACTTCAACCTGGTTCTGGAAATTACTTTAAAAAATCCACGACTTCAACCTGGTTCTGGAAATTACTTTAAAAAATCCACGACTTCAAACTGGTTCTGGAAATTACTTTAAAAAATCCACGACTTCAACCTGGTTCTGGAAATTACTTTAAAAAATCCACGACTTCAAACTGGTTCTGGAAATTACTTTAAAAAATCCACGACTTCAAACTGGTTCTGGAAATTACTTTAAAAAATCCACGACTTCAAACTGGTTCTGGAAATTACTTTAAAAAATCCACGACTTCAACCTGGTTCTGGAAATTGCTTTAAAAAATCCACGACTTCAAACTGGTTCTGGAAATTACTTTAAAAAAATCCACGACTTCAATATGGTTCTGCAAATTACTTTAAAAATCCACGATTTCAATCTGGATCTGGAAAATACTTCAAAAAATCCAAGCCATACGATTGCTTCAGGAAAATGTTTAAACAAAATCCACGCCATTCGACTGCTTACCGCAAATCCTTAAAAAACCTTTTGAAAATATTTAAAAAAAGTCCAAGCCTTCTTTTTAAAAAAAAATGCACACCACGCGACTGCTTTTGGAAAATACTTTAAAAAATCCACGACTTCAATCTGGTTCTTGAAAATATTTGTTAAAAACTCAAGTCTTCTGAAAGTAATTTTTTTTAATCTACGCCTTCGGAAAATATTAAAAACAAATGCAGTATATAAAATTATTTTTTTTAAAACCACCCCTTCTAAAAATATTTAAAAAAAATCAAATTTTTTAAAAAATATATTTAAAAAATCCACGTCTTCTAAAAATATATATTTTTTTAAAATCCCACTCTTCTAAATATATTTAAAAAATCCACGTCTTCTAATTTTTTTTTTAAATCCCATCCTTCTAAAAATATATTTAAAAAATCTACGACTTCTAAAAATATATTTTGAAAAATCCCATCCTTCTAAAAATATGTTTTTAAGAATCCACGCCTTCTGAAAAGAAAAACGTCTTCAATCTGGTTCGGAAAATATTTCGACTACTACTACTGGAGAAAGTTAAAAAAGTCATTAACCTGGTTCTGTAAAATATTTTAATAAAAAATCCAAGAATTTAGAAAATATTTTTTTTTTAAATTAGGCATTCGGAAAATATTTTTTTTAAAAAATCAAAGTCTTCTGAAAATATTCTTTAACTAAATCCTCGCCTTCTAAAAAACTCACGCCATTTTAAATCAAGCCTTTTGAATATATTTTTTAATAAAATCTAAGCATTCTGAAAATATATTTTAAAAAGTCCAGTCTGAATTTTTTTTAACAAAATCCAAGCCTTCTTATAATATTATTTTTTAACAAAATTTTAGCCTCCTAATAATATTTTTTTACAAAATTTTAGCCTTCTAATAATATTTTTTAACAAAATTTTAGCCTTCTAACAATATTATTTAACAAAATTTTAGCCTTATGAACAAATTTTTAAAAAAATCCACGCCTTCTGAAAATATTTTTAAAAAACTCCACGCCTTCTGAAAATATTTTTTAAAAAATCCACGCCTTCTGAAAATATTTTAAAAGATCCACGCCTTCTGAAAATATTTTTTAAAAAATCCAAGCCTTCTGAAAATATTTTTAAAAACATCCAAGCCTTCTGAAACTATTTTTTTTTTTTAAATCCACGCCTTCTACAAATATTTTTTAAAAATCCAAGCCTTCTGAAGCTATTTTTTTTTTAAATCCAAGCCTTCTAAAAATATTTTTTAAAAAATCCACGATTTCTAAAAATATTTTTTAAAAAATACACGGCTTCTGAATTATTTTTAAAAAAATCCACGATTCCTGAAAATATTTTTTAAAAAATCCACGCTTTCTGAAAATATTTTTAAAAAAACCACGCCTTCTGAAAACGTTTAAAAAAATCCACGGCTTCTGAAAATATTTTTTTAAAAAAAAAACCAAGCCTTCTGAAAACGTTAAAAAAAATCCAAGCCTTCTGAAAACGTTTAAAAAAATCCACGGCTTCTGAAAATATTTTTTTAAAAAAAAAACCAAGCCTTCTGAAAACGTTAAAAAAAATCCAAGCCTTCTGAAAACGTTTAAAAAAAAATCCACTGCTTCTGAAAACGTTTAAAAAAAAATCCACTGCTTCTGAAAACAAAATACAAAAAAAATCCAAGCCTTCTGAAAACGTTTAAAAAAAATCCACGGCTTCTGAAAACAAAATACAAAAAAAAATCCACGGCTTCTGAAAACAAAATACAAAAAAAAATCCAAGCCTTCTGAAAACGTTTAAAAAAAATCCACGCCTACTGAAAACGTTTAAAAAAATCCACGCCTTCTAAAAATATTTTAAACAAATCCACGCCTTCCAAAAATTTTTTAAACAAATCCACGCCTTCCAAAAATTTTTTAAACAAATCCACGCCTTCTGAAATCGTTTAAAAAAATCCACGCCCTCTGAAAACGTTTAAAAAAATCCACGCCTACTGAAAATATTTTAAACAAATCCACGCCTTCTGAAAACGTTTAAAAAAATCCATGCCTTCTGAAAATATTTTAAACAAATCCACGCCTTCTGAAAAAGTTTAAAAAATCCACGCCTTCTGAAAATATTTAAAAAAATCCACGCCTTCTGAAAATATTTAAAAAAATCCACGCCTTCTGAGATTATTTAAAACAAATCCACACTTTCTGAAAATATTTTTTAAAAATCCAAGCCTTCTGAAACTATTTTGTTTAAAAAAAATCCAAGCCTTCTTAAAACATGTTTTAAAAAATCCACGATTTCTAAAAATATTTTTTAAAAAATACACGATTTCTGAATTATTTTTTAATAAATCCACGATATCTGAAAATATTTTTTAAAAAATCCACGCTTTCTGAAAATATTTTTTTAAAAAAACACGCCTTCTGAAAACGTTTAAAAAAAGCCACGGCTTCTGAAAACAAAATCCAAAAAAAAACAAATCCAAGCCTTCTGAAAACGTTTAAAAAAAATCCACGGCTTCTGAAAACAAAATCCAAAAAAAAAAAATCCAAGCCTTCTGAAAACGTTTAAAAAAAATCCACGCCAACTGAAAAAGTTTAAAAAAATCCACGCCTTCTGAAAACGTTTAAAAAAATCCACGCTTCTAAAAATATTTTAAACAAATCCACGCCTTCCAAAACTTTTTTAAACAAATCCACGCCTTCTGAAAACTTTTAAAAAAATCCACGGCTTCTGAAAACGTTTAAAAAAATCCACGCCTACTGAAAATATTTTAAACAAATCCACGCCTTCTGAAAACGTTTAAAAAAATCCATGCCTTCTGAAAATATTTTAAACAAATCAACGCCTTCTGAAAATATTTTAAACAAATCAACGCCTTCTGAAAAAGGTTAAAAAATCCACGCCTTGTGAAAATATTTAAAAAAAATCCACACCTTGTGAAAATATTCAAAAAAAACCCACACCTTGTGAAAATATTTAAAAAAAAAATCCATGCCTTCTGAGAATATTTAATACAAATCCACGCCTTCTTAAAATAATTTTTTTAAAAGTCTACGCCTTCGAAAGTGTTTGAAAATCCACGCCTTCTAAAAATATTTAAAAAAAATCCACGCCTTGAGAAAATATTTAAAAAAATCCACGCCTTGTGAAAACATTTTAAAAAATCCACGCCTTGTGAAAAAAATCCGAAAATATTTTTAAGAAATTCAAGCTTTCTGAACGCATTTTTTTTTTAAAAAAACCACCCCTTCTAAAAATATTTAAAAAATCCCGTTCTTCTAGAAATATATATAAAAAATCGACCTCTTCTAAAAAATACTTTTTTTAAAATCCAATCCTTCTAAAAATATGTTTAAAAAAATCCACGTCTTCAACTTTTTTTAACTGTCCTATCCTTTTAAAAATATTTTTTTCTTTAAACCGACGTCTTCTAAAAAGATTTTTTTAAATACGATCTTTCTAAAAATATTTTTTAAAAAATTCTCGTCTTCTAAAATAATTTTTTAAAATCTACGACTTCTAAAAGTATTTCTTTAGGCAACCCGCGCCTTCTAAAAAAATTAAAAACAGGCCCAGGCCTCCTAAAAATTTCCTTTAAAAAATGTCCTCCCTTTTTTCAACAGTTTCTATTTCTTCAATGTTTCTTTTAATTCTCTCGAAATATTATTAAAGACATCTCACAGGAACTTGAAATGTAGTAAATTTTGAAATGCTCACTATCATATGAAAAAAGAATTTTGAGAAAATTCCAAGTATTAAAAAGATTATGAAGAAATTACAAAAATTATTCAGTAATTAATAACAATCATACGCAGCCTGGTCTCTTATTTAAAAATTATGAATATTGAGTGAAATGAAAAAAGGTTAAAATCGATGCTCGAATCCATTTGGAACAACATGTTCTTTCACTTTTTTTGACAGTTTGTGTTAAAAAAAAAATATAACAATAAAATAAATTGATATAAAATGTATAGTCAATAACAATAAAAACACTATTATGAATTTAACTTTTTCTCAAACACTGTGTGGAATTATCTGCCCAATTTGGATTGCAAACAAATTATGCTATCTGAGGTATTCGTAGTCTTGCGAAAAAAGAATTTTGAGAAAATTCCAAATATTACAGAATATATGAACAAATTACCAAAATTGGGCAATAATTAATAATAGTCATACGCCACCTGTTATTGAATTTAAATATACAAAGCAATCTAAATATTTCCCTCGGAATTTTCCGCACGGAAAATAATTTTGAAAAGTGAAATTCTTTGAAAATCGTTATTTTAAAACGTTGATGTAGTTGAAGTAGTTCAATCATTTAACTATGGAATTTTCTCGCCGAATTTACAAAAATATTCCCTTTTTGGACATAAATGTGAAAATTAAAAATTGTGAAATTGGGGAAAGGGAACAAATTCCGCACGGAATTATAATTCATGATTGCCCTGAAAATATATATCGGGTGAAATTACATGAAAACGTCTAAAATTGGGAAAGGAATCCGTTACAAATAACATTTCTCACACGTTTCATTCACAGATTCCCCTTCTTTCAAAAAAAAAAAATAATAAAAAATAAAATAAATAAATAAAAAAATTGCTTACGCATTTTATTTACAAAGTTTACTTTTTCTTTTAAAATTTTTCATGAATAGCTTCGCATAGCTCTTGCGAGGTATTTGCTTCTTCTAATATATAACAAAAGTAGTTTAAGCCAAGCCAAGCATTTTTTATTTGTTAAGCAAAACGGATGTTTCTTTTGTTCATTTATCATGTTTTATGAACCTGGCGGAAAGGAAATTACTTCTTGTGTTTCCACTTAGTTTCTTAACGAAGATCTGCTACAGCATACAACTTAAACAAGTAGATGATTTGTTAAGTAGTTTTTCAATTGTCAGCGTAAATTATAGTAAGAACATTTGTTGGTTCATTTTTTTGGAGGTCGTTCACTCGGAAGTGTTTGGCAAGGTAAAGCAATTTAAATGTTATAATTCAAAAAAAAAAAAAAAAAGAAAGATGTAAGAAAGAATAATGATATCCTTGAAGTGATAGTTGGATGCATATTTTCATGCAGGAATGAGAGACGGAGGAGATATCTACTTCTATTAAAAATAAAATGTTAAGTGCGGATTTTTGGAATATCAAAAGTAATGATGAAAAGAAATGAGTGTGTGCTTTTACATTGTGTTTAGTCAAACTACTCAACAACTGAAGAGTAGGAATGCTCGAAATATTTTTTTATCTGCTCAACAACTAATGTGACCCTGGAGTTTCTGTATTTCCCACAGCATTTTGTTTCTATGAAAGCAGCCGTTATTTATGTCAATTCGCTTGAAAACCACCATGCAATAAGTCTCATTTGCCATGAATGGGAGTAATATAAGCCAAAATGCTCTTGAGACTAGCTATTTATATGAACTTGGCGATTAATATTGCAACAGCATCCTTGAAGGAACATTTAAGTAAAATTTAATACTACAATGTCGAAATATATGCAAATTAGTTTGAAGGAATGAAATTCGCGTATGTAAAACCAATGTGGATCTCATAAGTCTCCTATACAAGCAACTTTAATTAATTCCATGTGGGCATCGAAAAATATTCAGAATCAGCTTTTGCAAGCCAAATAGTCCTTTAGGAATATCTCAGCGCATCCACGATTCATCTCAAAAAAATTAATTTTTTGATGTGAAAGATTATTTCATCATTTCCATTTCAACAACTGCATGTTATAAATTTCAGTAATAATCTTTGAAGTGTCCTTAGCCTTTTCCGAAAAGAAAATTGATAATATGAGTTCCCGGAAAAATAATATTAGCGTTTTACCAAACTAACCCATTAATTAAAATTAGTCATACGCACCCATGTGTCACAATTAAATTTTCCGTAAATTGGTTAAATTTGCATTCCAACGATGTAATTTAGATGCAAGGGTGTGGTTTATTAACACTGCTGTAATTTCAAGACATAAAATGATCTCAGAAAAGAAAAATAATGAATGCAACCCAATGAAACTCTTTCAAACCCCTTGACACTGGTTTGTGGTAGATGATTTTCTTGGTACAGCCATCATGTGTGGGCATTTATTAATTCCATTTATCTTTGTGTTACTTAAGTAAATTCACTTAAAGTAACCACACACTCTCACATTCAATTTGATAGAAAGAAAATACGCATAACGCCCTCATCATAATTCGCTTTAATGATAAATGAAAAAAAAACACCACAGCAGGCGAAAAATGAGCCATAAAAAACGAGAAAAAAGCAACAACAAAAACAGATAACAATACCAAATTATATGGCGCCCCAAGGAATATTTCAAATGACAGCAGCAAAAGTCAAATGTCAAAAAATGACAACACACATCAACTGCCAGCCAACCAACAAATGCCAACCACACACACAAATGCAAGAGAATAAATAAACAATTTTTTCGGTGGCATCAAAAAGTTGGTTTTTTGTTTATTTAAAGAAGAAAATTGCCAGAAAAAAATTACTTAAAAAGTTTTTTTTTTACATAAATTTAAATGTGGTTTTGTTATATTTGCACAGAGGAAAAATAACTTTTTGCAGTAAGAAATTTGGCAGAGATTAAAAAACAATTTTTATTCTTATTCTTATTTTTTTTTTTTTGTTTTTTTTTTTTTTGTGAAGAGAAATAAACTTTTATGTTGAATAGTGTTGGAAAGGTAGGGAAATGTCACCTTAAATAGATTAATTAATTTTTAATTTTAATTTCCAAACATTTGCATGGAATTTTAGCCGATATTTGAAATATTTTATTGTGGGACTAGGCTGCGTATGAGTATTATTAATTGTTGGCAAATTTTCATAATCTCTGCATACCTTTTGTAATATTTGGAATTTTATCAAAATTCTTTTTTCATAAGACAGAGTACACTTAAAGGCGTAATAAAAAAGACTTGAGTTACAAATTCTTGCAATAGTTATCAGAGAAAATTTAAGCATAATGCACTAGAGAGATTAGATTTTGAGTTGGATAAAACTTCGAGGTCATAACTCAGATTCTTTTATATCAAGGGCATAATCCGAAATTTGGAAAATAATAATTAGCAGCAAGTCTTAAATAAATATTTTGAAAACCAAAATATTGTAAGAACGCAATAAAATTGCTTATAAATTTTTGTGAGGACGGAACGAAGAAAGAAAAATATTATCTTCAATGGACACATCTTTCAACATTTCAAAAAAAGAATTAATTAAAAAAATTAAGTTATGATGTTTTATTTACAAATGCACTAAAACCTAGAATATAATTTTTCTTTTAGAATCAATAAGTATATTCCTCTTCATGATGGTAGCTCTTAAATAAAACGCTTGCCGTTTAATGCCATTACATTTTCTCACCATTTTTAATTTTAATGCAAACGTTAACATAGAGGATGAAATATAACAAGCAACCGGCTTTAACATGGCAAAGCCCAGGATTTATTTTGGTCCCTCTTTCATCTCATGTGGACACTTAGCTCCCCGTGGTGTCACTTGGGGATCTGCATTTAACACCCGTTAAGGGTAGTGAGCTACCATGTACCCATAAGAACTGTAAAAACTTGGGTTTGGGCGTCGGGTTAGTAACCTTCCCCTAGAAAAGGCAGCCTACATCTGGTATCCAGCTTCACCCCAGTGAATGAAAGACTCGCTGCAATTCGATTAAAAGCAAAATTCTTCAACATCAGCTTTATTAGCGCTCATGCTCCCACTGAAGACAAGGACGAACAGACCAAAGATATATTTTACGAGCGCTCAGAAGAAACTTATGACCCTTGCCTTCCCATGACATTAAAATTATACTAGGCGATTTTAATGCCAAAATTGGAAAGGAGAATATCTTTGGCCCAACAGTCGGGAAATTCAGTCTCCACAGTGAAACATCTGACAATGGTATGAGGCTAATAGACTTTGCAGCTGCGAAAAACATAATAGTTAGCAGTACCAGATTTAATCATCCCGATATTCATAAGGGCACCTGGCTGTCTACAGATCAAAGAACAAGTAATCAAATTGATCATGTTGTCAGAGATGGAAGACATTCATCCAGCGTTTTGGATGTACGATCGTTCCGAGGCGCAAACATTGATTCGGACCACAACCTTGTTGCAGCAAAGGTACGTACCAGATTAACGAAAGTTAGGCATCGGTAAGCTGCAATCACAACAGATAGCCACAGCATATTCCACTCAGCTGGCCCAATTACTTTATCAAAGCACTCCTCGTCCGGAAAACATATCAGCACAATGGCAAAATGATGCCCACTTCATGTAAACAGCCGCAAAATCCATACTTGGATGCCAGAGACCTTTACCGAGGAATCCATGGAATGACCAGTAGTTTCGTGCTGCTACAGAAAAAATGCGGCATATAGGACTACTCTACAATCAGTAGCAACGCGTAGGGCACTAGAGAGGTATCAGGAGAAAAGGAGAGAGGAAAAAGAGAGAAATGGAAGACCGGGAGTGTGAAAAAATCGAGGTGTACAGGAGCCAGAATGAAGTCCGAAAATTCTACACAAGGGTGAAACATCAAATTGATGGCTTTGGAACTGGCTCATCCTCCTGTAGAGACCAGCAAGGTAATCTGGTAACAGATACAGATAGCGTGCTCAGGATATAGAAGGAACATTTCTCCAATCTGATGGTATCCAATAGTAGCGAAGACGACAAGACCACAGATCCAATCCCAGAAGATGGTATAGAATGTATACCGCCCGGCCAAGATGAGGTAAAAACAGCAATCAACCGGCTGAAGAATAATAAAGCAGCAGGAGCCGATAGCTTACCAGCCGAGCTGTTTAAAACCGGAAGCGACGCGCTGATAAGGTGTATGCATCAGCTAGTTAGAACCATCTGGCAGGAAGAACGCGTACCCGACGATTGGAACCTGAGCATCCTGTGTTCCGTCCATAAGAAAAGAGATACGACTTTATGGTCCAACTAGAGGGGCATAAGTCTTCTGCTTATAGCCTACAAGATAGTGTCAGGGATATTGTGCGAACGACTAAAGCCCATGGCCAACGAAATAATTGGACCATACCAATGCGGCTTTAAACCTTGCAAGTCCACCATTGACCAGATATTTACCCTGCGGCAAATCCTGGAGATGACCCAAGAGATGCAGATCGACACCTACCACATTTTTGTCGATCACAAAGCAACCTTCGACAGCCCGCTACGTTCAAAGGTATTCCAAGCAATGTCTGAATTTGGTATCCCCGCAAAGCTCTTTCGGCTTTGTAAAATGACTCTAACTGACACAAGATCTTCAGTTAAAATAGGAAAGACCCTCTCCGAAGAGTTTTGTACCAAAAGAGGTTTCAGGCAAGGAGACCGCCTTTCGTGTGATCTCTTCAACATCCTGCTAAAATAGGTTATACGAGAGGCAAACGTCAAAAGAAGTGGCACCAATATCCTATAGACATCATGGAACGATCAGTAAAAGAAGTAACAGATACCCTTATGAAGGTCGAAGGAGAATCTGCTAAAGTGGGTCTGGCGGTAAACGGCGGGAAGACTAAGTTGATGGTGTCGACGCGCAATGTGTCCATAGCGATCGGGCCAACTGTTGACGTTGGTTCCTATAATTTTGAGGTAGTAAAAGACTTCGTCTACCTCAGCAGCGCCATAAACACAACAAACAACATCAGTTGTGAAATAAAGAGAGAATTCTGTTGGCCAAAATATGCTACTTTGGCTTTTAGTAAGCAGTTTAAAAACAAAGACTCATATCGTCAAACAAACAAAATGCTTTACAAAACACTGATACTACCCGTGCTAATGTATGGTTCCGAAGCCTGGGTACTTGCGCAAGCAGATAAGGCAGTGCTTGGCGTGTTTGAGAGAAAAATTCTTCGAAAGATCTACGCACCAATCTGCGTTGACGGTGAATATCGACGTCGTATGAACCACCAGCTGTATCTGCTATACAACGACATCAGTATAGATAGAGCGTTGGCTAGGCCATATTATAAGAAAGAACGATGATGAACCCGCTTAAAAGGCGTTTAAATACGGGCCACATGGCGGTGCACGCAGAAATGGTAGGCCAAGGCTTCAATTGAGGAAACAAGTGAAAGAAGAAATGAAAAGGCGCAGTATTCCAGAGAGCGATGCAACAAATAGAGAGAATTGGGGATATTTTTTTAGTTCGGCTCTTTAGTACCCTCAGTATATTTGCTAACGACGGTATATACACTCTGATACGACCAAAAATGTGCCTCATCGAAATAACGCTTTTAGACCCCAAGTATGTTTGGACGAAATTCGTTTCAGACAATTTGGAAGCGATTTAGCAATGTCCGTCCGTCTGTCTGTCTGACTAGCTGATGCGCAATATAACTCTCGAACGGATCAACCGATTCGAACCAAAATTTGCACTTTGTAACATTTTCATAAAACATAGTTTTAGTAAAATGGCGTTAACGATAACTCTCGAAGGCAGCAACAGATTTCGTTCAAACTTTGCACATCGTATTATTACTTCCAGATATAGATCGGGTTTGAATATGGATTATATCGGTCCACTCCTTCGGGAACCTCTCACCCAAATTTGGAAAAAGTTAAGTTTAAAAACTTTTCAGCAGGCTGTCCTTGCAGCCCCCTTTACGATGGTGATTTTTTTTCGGGGGCAAGTCCATACTTCCTGAGATAATGGCCTAAAAGTTCCAAGAAACCTGACCACACAAACTAAAACGGCAAAATTGCAAGATAACTTTCGTATGGTGTTTCTTATTGGTCCAAACTTTACACTTCGTATTATTTCATCCAGTCGTCTATCAGGTTGGAATATGGTCTATTTCAATCAAATAGATCCGAAAATAATAATCATCTAGATCCGATACGGGTCTTCAAACTGCATTTTCCCATATTTTGTGTGGGAGGTACTCGAAGGACGGACCGATATAGTCCATATTCTAACCTGATACATGACTAAATGAAATAATACGACCAATCAGAAAATCCCCTTGAGAATTATCTTGCGGATTTGCGGCGCAAGTACAAACTGCTGAAAAGAAAATTCAAAACGATTTGAGAGGACTCTTGAATTTCTCCTTTCCGAATTTTGTGTGGGAGGTACCCTAAGGTTTGGACCGATCTAGTCTTATCAGATCTATATCTGGAAGGAATAATAATATATGGAAAGTTTGGAGCAAATCGATTGCTCACTTCGCCAGTTATCGTTCACACAATTTTTCGAAAAAAATGTTGAAGTTTTTTTGGGGAGGTGTGCACCGACATAGGCTACATTCGAACTTAAACAAGACTTGGGCAAAATATTATAAAGTATAAAATTTGTTTCTAATCGGTAGATCAGTTCGAGAGTTATCGTGCGCACTAGCCAGCTAGACAGTAAGAGAGACAGATGAACGGACAGGGCTAAATAGACTCCAAATTGTCTGAAACGAATTTCGTCCAAACATACTTGTGCTCTAAAACCAATATTTCGATGAGATACATCTTTGGTCGTATTTTCTTTGTATCCCCTTTACCCTAAATCTTGAGGTATAAAATAGGTGGCGAAGCGACAACTGAACTGAAAACTTCTCTGTCATGATAGAGACAATTTGTAGCATGGGAGTAAATTGTAGTTCTCTGCACAAAACCCATTATATATTAGGCAGTAGCCTCGTTATCTAGCAGACACATTATTGCAATTTGCATCAGGGGAAAGGTCAGTAGTTATTATTCCATATGTAGGCTACTTTGCCGGTATGTGTCCTCCAGGAATTAAAATATGGACCAAAAATAAAATTTGTATATTTTTCATACAAAAGTAATGGTCTATGTCACCCGCTAAATAATATCAGATCATCATGCAAAATTATAGGCATTTTCTTCTACCTAAACTCTTACCTCGTGCAAAATTTCGTCACTATTGAGCTATAATTGCGACCTCTAGAGTGTTAATTACTACACTACAAACAAAAAACTAGATATATTAGGCTATAGCTTTGTTATCTGTTCACGTACATCAACGTAATCGACATCAGTGCAAAGGTCAAGAGATCGCCTTCCAAATATAACTCACGAGGGAAGAATGTTTCTTTCAGGAACAAAGATATAAGCTGTATATTAAAATTTTTCACAATTTTCACACAAAAGTTCTGAAAAATTGGATAAAAATTATGTTTTTAGTCCATTTCACCCGCTAAATAATCCACGATCATCTCCAACAAAAAAAAAGGGATCTATTCTGGTCTAAACCCGACCTCCATGCAAAATTTCGTGACAATCGGTCCACAATTGCGGCCAGCAGTTTGATTACAATTTATAATGGACAGACGGACGGGCGGACGGACACACATCTCAAAATCACTTTATCTCGTCGAGATGTGAAGATTGGTATACCACATTACATGAATTTTTACCAAAACAAACTTATAATACCCTTTCCACATAGTGGAGTAGGGTATAAAAAGTCCTGAGAAAATAGTTATGTTTAATAATTGTGGCGACAAACCCAAGACTTTAGACTCTGGAATATAAAGGAATATTATCGGCGTTCCAAAGAAAACTCTATTGATTTTATTTTACTTAATTTCAATTTCATACAAAAGTTTCCATGTAGGTTTTTCTACTTGACCTTGCTTTAATCAGTTAAGGAACACGTGCTATTTAATTAGAGCCTAGCGCATGGTTTGTCCTTTTTTAAGTTTACACGTGATCCTTTATATTGTGGACAATGCTTATTTTTGTTTCTTGGCTTCCGTGTTTTGTTGTTGCAACAAAAAACCTGAAAACCACATACACATGGCAAATTAGGAAGTAGGATTTCCTGACTCAACAAAAACAAAAAAATGCAGAAGGAAAAAAAGTAACACCACATTAGCTGCAGTGATATTTGGTTCGTCGTAAAACACATACAGAGAAAAGAAAATGGAATGACAAGAAACTTCACTCACCCGTTGGGAAGAAATGTGAAACTAAGGAAATGTATTTATGTGTGCATAAAAAGAAATTTCCTAGATTGCGTGTAATGTTTCAAACTCATTTACATGCCTTACAAAAAATTTACAGTTTTCTTCACTTTTTATTTTGCTGCAGTTTATTGTGAAACTTTTCGATAATGTTGCATAAGGGAAAGAAAAGAAAGGAGTCCTGTGTCTTCAATTGTGGGGATTATTAGGTCTTAAGTACGCAGAGTAACAAAAGAAAGAAAAATTTGAATTGATTTTACATTTTTAACTATCTAAGAACCACATCTGTTGTAGAATTCAAAAAAATATTTCTCAAATAATAAAACATTCATTTTAAAATGTTGTTTTATTTCCTTCGCTTTTACATTTGAAAGAAAATTGGTTTTTATGTTGGTTATTTAGTAGCAAAGCTTGAAGTGTTCTCTGTCGAATTCCAGACGAAAATTGGATGATATTCATTGTAATAGAGATTTTATGGTATTTTTAACAAACTAACCGATTAATTAATAATAGTCATACGCACCAATGGCCATAAAAAGGGGAAATTTTAAGCATAGGAAATTTATGATTCTTATGGTTAATTTCTGCTAATTTATTAATCTTTTAAACAATGAGAATCAGTCAAAACCTTCGGATTTGTATTTTTTAATACAATGTTTGCCTAGAAGAGATCTACATTGCTCACAAACTTTTGAGTATAATGGTTTCTTAAATTTTTTATTTTTCTAAGCCAATTTTTTTGAGTTATAAAGTTCAATATTGCTGTAGTTTTAACGAGGCTTTTATTTGATGTATTTAGAGAACCGAATTTCTTATGGAGTTCTAAGAAGATTGAACATAACTGTGATTTTTGGGAAAGCCGAAAAGTGAGCATCATTCTCATTAACATAAGAATACTCGATGCTTAAAGAGTTCAGGTTTTCACTAAAAAATCATCATTTCAAAAACTGAAAATCCAATTGATAATTCCCTTCGCCGGGATGAAATCATGATATTGGTAGCGATCAGTAAACTTTGCAAGCTGTCAGTGCGTTTTGTAAACATTACTCTCTGCATAGAGGGTAGTGATGAAGTTAAGGGGGAATACTCCAGACTTAAGCCATCATAACTATGATGTTTACTTTAATCCAGTCGCTGCGAAGGTTTTGAAAAAAATATATTTTTCATTTTATCGTGGTTTTAGGTCAAGAAGTGGAATTCTAATGACCGAAACATAAGAGGCAAATAGACAGCGGGATTGCTTTACTGTTAGAAAAAATAGCAATATTAATATCAGTATGTTCAATTTGTGGATTTTTTTCTTCTAAAGAGTAAAATACTACAAGTGGTACCATAGGTTAGGTTTAGGTTAGGTTTAAGGATGCGCAGCCATCTAATGGTATAGGTGACTGCTCCACTCGGAGATCGTTGGTCCATTGTGTTCATCCTGCGTGGGCTATTGCTGAAGATTTAGAGCGTTGATGCAGGTTATGAGATGAGGATGATAGAGTGTAGCAGATGTTGAGTTGATGGTGCAGCACAGATAGGATGGAGATGTAGAGAGTGATGCCAATATATAGATGAGAGTGTTCTGGAAGAGTTAAAAGAATCTAATTACTATTGGTTTTTATGGGCCTTTGTCAAGCCATGATAGATGTTTGGCAAAGTTAAGTAGGACGATGGGATCTATGTTAGACTGGAAGGTCAAAGTGTCTATCTCATGTCTACCTAGTGTTCGGTATCTCCTTGTTTGCGACAAGGGGCACCTACAAAGCAGATGTTCGACAGTCAATATCTCCTCCGCATCTTCTCATAGTCTGCAGTAGTCAAAGCCACTGTCGTTCCATTTTGAAGTTAGTGATTTCACTCTGCAGTGACATGTTATAACTTATCAATTGAGAGGAGTGAAGCCGTTCTTCGACAAGAAACCACAGGCCAGATTGCCTGGGATACCCTACAACCAGGTTCCAATAGCCATCTTTGATGTGCTCTCTCATTGAAAATCTCCCGAAGTTTGCCGATGTAGTGGTTTCATCAAGACAGTTCATTTGCTACCTCGTTTCCCATAATTTTGCTGTGACCCGGAACCCAACATAGCTTTACGATAATACACCATATCCTGCAGAGCTCTCCTACAATCGATAATAGCTTTTGAATTGACGGTCCATTACTTGAGAGCCTAGAGGGCCGCTTGACTATCGACATATGTATATAGTCGCCGGTCCTGTAAGGCTGCCTTCAAGCCTTTTCACCAATTCAGCTGCTTTTCTGATAGCAAGAATCTCCGCCTGAAAAACACTGCAGTTATCGTTGAGCTTGTATGAGTTCTCAATTAGTGGATTCTCGTAGTAGACGCCAGCGCCAGTACCTTCTTCCATCTTGGACCCGTCTGTGTAAATTTGCCAGACCATCCAGAGGAGATATGCACTCAGCCCATGCGTCTCTGCATGGGAAGATAACGGTTAATGAGTCAAACTTGAATGAGGTAGGCATATAATCGCTTACGCAACCATTGTCACCTAACTCAAAACGACCATCAATTAGCTTTAGGACATTCGAGTGTCAAAAGTGTGAACCACGCCAACACCCTGACTCCCGGAGTCTAAAAGCAGTTATCGCCGCCTGAAACTGGATTAGGATATTCAAAGGTTGGAGATCCAGGATTACGTTAAAAGCAGCTTGAGGAGTGCTCTTAATCGATCCGGTAATCAGCGGTTTTTTGTACACTTGATAATTTGGAAAGAAACGCTTTGTTCCCAAGAGCTTGTCAACAGACCAGTCCACCATAGGTAAGAATGGGCAGGACCACGGTTACATACAGCCAGTGTATGATCTGTGGTCTCAATCCCCATATGGTAGCGGCTGGGTTAAATTACATTTAAGTTCCCATTTGCTTAAATATTTAGCAGCAAGTAATTTATTTGTTTGTTAGTATGTATTAAAGCTTGTAGTATTCTCTGCCGAATTCAAAAATAAATTTTCAGCTATTCTTTCTAATACGGATTTTATAATGGTTTTAAAAGATTAACCCATTAATTTATAATAGTCATACGCACCATGGGTCATAAAGGAAAATTTTAAAACTTTTGTAATTTATGAATTTTATGGTTAGTTTTTGTAAATTTATTAAACTTTTGAACAATGAGAATCAGTCAAGACCTTAGGGCTTGTATTTTGTTTCAATGACAGCCTAGAAGAGATCTACATTGCTTAAAAATTTTTAGTGTAAAGTTTTTTAAAACTTTAATTTTTCTAAGACTATTTTTTAGAAAACTAACGTTGAATATTGATGTAATTTGTGATAAAGCTTGAGGTTTGCAGATATTCCTTCTAATAAAGATTTTTTATTGTTTAAAAATATTCTGAAATATTTTGAAATCAACCGGCAATGGAAATCTCTCAATCCTACTGAGTGAAGTCTTTTGTTTTTATCTTTAAAAAAATAATTAGCTTGCTGTTAATTTTTTAATATGGCTTAAAATGTTCTCAGCGGAATTCTTAAAGAATTGTGTAACTGGTGCTTGTAATAAAAATTCTATGACCATTTTCCTCAAATAATTAATAATAGTCATACGCACCAAAGCTCAGAAAAAGAAATATTTAATTTGAATATAATTTATAATTTTTTTTGGCAACTTTTTTACAATTTATAGGTCTTTTGAACAACAAAAATTGGCTACGTCCTTTTGGCTTGCATTTGTTCAATACAATTGTTGCCTATAAGAAATCATCTTCAGTTCCATACTTTTGGATGGAAAAATAGTATTGACTTTTATCCATCAGAGTCTTATTAAATTTGTTTTCGAGTAACGAGGTTGAATTTTGCTTTAATTTTTAATGAGCGGTTCTTATCTTTAATTTGATGTAAATTAAGACGTCTTTTTTATGCACTTCCAAAACAATTTCATACATACATAGTAGAGTTGTGCCAAAGGAAGTATATGGAACTATCTCGTTCACTTCGCAGTTCCAATGGCCCACATTTTTTCTTTGCACGAACTGCGTATACTTAACAGCACACGTTATATTTCATGATGTTACTCATACGTTTTGGAACTAGTACAAGGAACTAGGAACTAGATTACCCAACTCTAATACATAGGGTTTTGTGTAAAATTTAACTTTGTTTCCTTTTTATATTTAAAATAAATTTATCTGCTTATTGTCAATTTCATATTTTATGGCATAAAATGTTCTCAGCGGAATTCTTAAAGAATTTTGTGACAGGTGCTTGTAATAAAAATTCGATGACCATTTTCCCCAAATAACCCATTAATTAATAATAGTCATACGCACCAAAGGTCAGAAAAAGAAATAATTACATTTTATAAAATTTATAAATTTTTTGACATTGTTTTTTACAATTTACAGATCTTTCGAACATCGAAGCATCTGCTAAGACCTTTTGGCTTGCATTTGTTCAATACAATTGTTGCCTATAAGAAATCATCTTCAGTTTCATACTTTTGGAAGGAAACTTTGTATTGACTTTTATTCTTCTGAGCCTAATTAAATTTGTTTTCAAATAACGAGCTTGAATGTTACTTTAACTTTAAATGAGAGGTCGTGATCTTTAATTTGATGTAATTTAAGACGTCTTTTTTATGAACTTCTAAAACAATTTCATATATACTTAGGGTTTTTTGTAAAATATAATTTTGTTTTTTATATACATATAAAAGGGATTAATCAGCTTATTGTTAATTTTATATTCTATGGAATAGAATGTTCTCAGCGGAATTCTCAAAGTATTTTGTGACTGGTGCTTGTAATAAAAATTCTATGACCATTTTCCCCAAATAACCCATTAATTAATAATAGTCATACGCACCAAAGGTCAGAATAAGAAGTATTTACATTTTATGTAATTTATAAATTTTTTGAAATTTTTTTTACAATTTATATATCTTTTGAACAGTAAGAATCTACTAAGACCTTTTGGCTTGCAATTGTTCAATACAATTGTTGCCTATAAGAAATCATCTTCAGTTATATACTTTTGGATGGAAAATTTGCATTTACTTTTATTCTTCTGAGCCTAATTAAATTTGTTTTCGAGTAACTAGGTTGAATTTTGCTTTAATTTTAAATGAGAGATCCTGATCATTAATTTGATGCAATTGAAGACGTCTTTTTTATGAACTTCTAAAACAATTTCATATATTTTTTGTAAAATTTAATTTTGTTTCCTTTTTTATATTTAGAAGATATTAATCAGTTTATTGTTAATTTTATATTTTATGGCATAGAATGTTCTCAGCGGAATTTTCAAAGAATATTGTGACTGGTGCTTGTAATAAAAATTCTATGACCATTTTCCCCAAATAACCCATTAATTAATAATAGTCATACGCACCAAAGGATAGAAAAAGAAATAAATGAAACTTTTATATAATTTATATTTTTTGATAATTTTTTTTTTTTTACAATTTATAGATCTTTCGAACAATAAGAATCTGCTTAGACCTTTTGGCTTGCAATTGTTCAATACAATTGTTGCCTATAAGAAATGGAAAATTTGCATTTACTTTTATTCTTCTGAGCCTAATTAAATTTGTTTTCAAGTAACGAGGTTGAATTTTGCTTTAATTTTAAATGAGAGGTGCTGAACTTTAATTTGATGTAACTGATGATTGATGATTTTTAATGAAACTCCAAGAGAATTCCATATATAATGGTTTTTGTAACATTAGATTTTGTTTCCTTTTGTATTTATGCTTAAAATAATTAATTAGCTTTTTGTTAATTTTATAATATGCCCTAAAATGTTTTCAGTCGAATTCTCATAGAATTTTGTGACTGGTGCTTGTAATAAAAATTCTATGACCATTTTCCCCAAATAACCCATTAATTAATAATAGTCATACGCACCAAAGGTCAGAAAAAGAAATATATGAAAATCTTATATAATTTATAATTTTTTTGACAATTTTTTTACAATTTATGGATCTTTTGGATAATAAGAATCTGCTAAGCCCTTTTAGCTTGCATTTGTTCAACACAATTGTTGCCTATAAGAAATCATCTTCAGTTTCATACTTTTGGATGGAAAATTTGCATTGACATTTATTCTTCTGGCCTAATTAAATTTGCTTTCAAGTAACGAGGTAAATCTTCCATTAGTTTTAAATAATAGGTCCTGAACTTTTATTGTATGTAATTAATTACGTATTTTTTATGAAATTTCAGGACAATTTTATATATAATAAGATTTCTATTGTAAAATATAATTCTGGTTCCTTTTTGTTTTTATCTCAAAAAGAATCAATTTGTTTCTTTTTTCGTTTAATAATATGGCTTAACGTGTTCTCAACGGAATTCTGAAAGAAATTTGCTAGCGGTGCTTGTAATAAAAATTCTATGATAATTTTTCACAAATAATTTATGTGATTCGGCAAAAATACTATTTTACTAAAGATACCCATGAATTAATAATAGTCATTTGCAACAAGGTACAGCGATTAAAAATTCTTAATATTGGAGAAAAAACAAATGATTGCCAACGAAAAAACCATTCATCTCATAAAGTAGCCTGTCCTTGTCTGTCATATTAAACAATTAACATAATCAGGTTAATAATCTGAAAACCACAGATTTTTAAGTCCATTGTACTTTGGAACGTATAACTGATGTCGGTTATCATACTCAAAGAAGAACCGGGTATATTATTTGAAAATTTCCCCTTAAATGAAGCGAAACAAAACAAATGGAGCCCATTGATATGTATATTTTTGAAGCAGAACATTTGTTTGTGAAAATTAAAATAATAATAATTTTCAGTTTCCCTTCAGAAATATACTTTTATGCTCCAAGAAAGCCCTCGAATAATTCACATTTTCTGCTTGCCGATCCTTCAAACTTGAACGAATTCTAAATTTGCCTGAAGAGGGAATATCATTAATGCACTAAAAAATTAAGGTTTTCTACTGAATTCGTGTATTTTGAACTGAAAATTCCGTTTGCACGTATTTTTATATGGAACCTGAAGTGTTTTTAAAATATTTCGGAACAAGTTTTGTGTAGAAAGAATTCGGGAAAATATTATAAATATTTTATTAAAAATAATGATGAATAAATAATTATCATACGCAACCAGACGCAATTATTAAAAATTGCTTACATTTGAAAAAGGCATCTTATAGCACCGAAAATTCAATAAATATCATAAAGTAGCCTGTCTTTGTCTACGTGTTCTTCGCACATATAAAAAAATTATAATAATAATTTTCAAACTCTTAAAACTACTGTTTTTAAGTCCATTGTACATTGTAACGTATAACTGATGTCGGTAATCATATGCTAAGGTGTATCGGGTATATTATAAAAAATTTTTGCCTTAAATGCGATAAAAAAGGTATAAAGCATTGCATTTATTTAGAAAATTTCTTTACAAGAACATGACTAAACTCGTGTTCGGAAAGCTACACATGAGAGGAGCTTTCTTTTTAGTTCTGCACAGAGGATGTCTTGATTAATCCATTAAAAAATTAAAAAAATGTGAATATTTTAAAACCTTCTGCCATTGTCTTTAAAGGCAAGATCTACTCATTAAGTATAAAAAAAGTTCCACTAATGTTAGTTAAAAGTGTGGTTATTTTATCACTGAAGTGTAATACTAACCTCACACATGGGGGAGTTGAAACAAATTATAATTTACACAACACACAGGCACACTGACACACACACGAGTACATGCATATGCATAAAATTAACATAAAAGATGTTGACACTTAATTATGTAAATTTGTTTCAAACGCCCCTTCAATTTTATTTGCTTGGTTGGCTGTCTGGCTGGAGGGGACACCATAAAAAATACCTAATGATAATAATAACATGGTGATGTTACTGTTCGTACGCCCACGTTCTATTATTGTTGATGGCTTTGTTTTTATTATTGTCTATAAAATTAAAGAGAATTTTAAATAAGAATTTCTGATAACCATTAACATTTTTGTGGAAATTTAGATGGCAGCTAAAAATACTTTAAGTGGGGTGAAATTTTGTATTTAATCACAAATGTTGACATTTTCACTTTTATTTTAGTTTCTTGGAAATGCAAATTTCCTAGGCTTAGATTTTTAAATGAAACCTTAAAGTGTTCTTAAAACATTTTAAAATAGATTTTGTGAATAGAAGCTTTGGCAAAAGTAGAATGAATATTTTATTGAAAATACTCATGAATTAATAATAGTCATACGCAACCAGGTACTGTAATTAAAAAAAATTTAATATTGGAAAATGAGGCATTGGAGATCCATTAACGTTTTCATTGATCTTACTAAATGGTCTGTTCTTATCTGAAATTTGGGCAAAATTGTATTTAATATACACGTTGGCAAAAATCCAAGTTTATGGGAAGGATGAAGCTTCAAAAATATATCCCAAAAATTTTGTGACTAGATCATATCGATAGAAACTTTTTGTTGACACTTTGCAACATGCAAATACCTAATGACAATAATAACATAGTGATATTATTCACAGGCCCACGTTCTATTATTGTTGATGGCTTTGTTTTTATTATTGTCTGTACAATTAAAGATAATTTTAAATGCGAATTTTAAATAACCATTTCCTTTTTTGGGAACATTTAGATGGCAGCTAAATAATGCTCTATGCTGAGTGGAATATTTATTTAATCCAAACATTGACATGTTACTTTTTATTTTAGGTACTTGGAAATGCAAATTTCCAAGGCTGAGGTTTTTAAATGAAACCTTAAAGTGTTCTTAAAACATTTCAAGAGAAATTTTGTGAAAAGTAGCTTTGGCAAAAGTAGTATGAATATTTTATTGAAAATACTCATGAATTAATAATAGTCATACGCAACCAGGTACAGTAATTAAAAAACTGTTATATTGGAAAATGAGGCACTGGAGAGCCATAAAAGGTTTCATTGATTATATAATATTGTATGTTCTTGCCTGAAATTTGGACAAAGACCTATTTAATATACCCGTTGGGAAAATTAAGCACAAACCAAAGTTTATGGGAAGGATGATTTTTGAAAAATTTATCCCCAAAACTTTGTGGCAAGATCTTACCGATAGAAAATTATTGTTCATGAAATGTAAATTTTCTAGGCTTAGATTTTTAAATGGAACTTTAAAGTGTTCTTAAAACATTTCACAAGATATTTTGTGAATAGAAGCTTTAGCAAAGGTGATATGAATATTTTATTGAAAATACCCATGAATTAATAATAGTTATACGCCAGCAGGTACAATAATTAAAAAATTAATAATATTGGAAAATGTGGCATTGGAGAGCCAACAAAGTTTTCATTGATCTTGGTAAATGCTCTTGTTCTTGCCTGAACTTTAGACAAAGTCCTATTTAATATCACCGCTGGGAAAATGAAGCAAAAATTAAATTTTATGGGAAGGATGATGCTTGAAACCTCAAAATTTCGTGACTAGATCTTACCCATAGATAGTTGCTGTTCACACTTTGCATTCTAAATAAGGAATGCCACTACTGGTAAACTTTTCTACAACAAATGAACTTTTAAATTAATGCTTAAGTGGAATAAAGTTTTTATTTAACCACAAATGTTGACATTTTCACTTTTGTTTTAGGTACTTGAAAATGGAAATTTTATAAGCTTTGTTTTTTAAAATGAACATAAAAGTGTCTTTAAAACATTTCAAAAGAGATTTTGTGTATATAAGTTTTGGCAAAGGTGCTAGGAAAATTTTATTGAAAATATCCACGAATTAATAATAGTCATACGCAACCAGGTACTTACTTACTTAGCTGGCCTTTTACAGAACATTTGTTCCATAAGCCGAACTAAGAAAAAATCTCCAATCCTCTCTGTTTGCTGCTGTATTTTCCCAATCTGGGATAGGTAGCTTTCTGATATCTCGTTTGACTTGTTCGCACCAACGAAGCTTTGGCCTTCCAGATCTGCGAGAACCTCCAAGCGCCCCGTATTTATACGCCTTTTTAGCGGGTTCATCATTACTCATTCTTATAACATGGCCTAGCCATCGCAATCGTTGTATCTCGATTCGTTCAACTACATTGATGTCATTGTATAGTTGATACAGCTCGTTGTTCATACGACACCGATATTCGACCTCAACACAGATTGGCCCGTAGATCTTTCGAAGAATTTTTCTGTCGAACATACCAAGCACTGCCTCATCTGCTTGAGCAAGTACCCATGCTTCGGAACCATACATTAGCACTGGTAGTATCAGTGTTTTGTAAAGTGTTACTTTTGTTTGACCAGAGGTGGCTTTATTCCTAAACTGCTTACTCAGCCAAAAGTAGCATCTGTTAGCCAACACTATTCTTCTTCGTATTTCACAACTGATGTTATTTGTTGTGTTTATGGCGGTCCCGAGGTAGACGAAGTCCTTTACTAACTCAAAATTGTAGGTACTAACATTCACAGATGGTGCGGGGTTAGAGGACATATTACGCGTCGATACCATCAAGCCGTTTACTGCCAGACCAACTTTTGCAGATTCTCTTTCGATTTTTGCAAAGGTGTCAGTTACTTCCTTTACCGATCGACCCATGATGTCAATGTCGTCGGCATAAGCCAGTAACATATGGCTGTTCGTGTATATCGTTCCATTTCTTTGGACCTTCGCGTCTTGTATAACCTTTTCCAGCAGGATGTTGAATAGATCACACGAGCGGCCGTCTCATTGTCTGAAACCTCTTTTGGTAGTAAACTCTTCGGAGAGGTTCTTTCCAATTTTAACTGAGGATCTCGTCTCAGTTAATGTCATTCTACAAAGTCGAATGAGCTTTGCAGGAATACCAAAATCAGACATGGCTTGGAACACCTTTGAACGTATAGGGCTGTCGAATGCTGCTTTATTATCGACGAAAATATGGAAGGTGTCGATCTGCATTTCTTGGGTCTTTTCCAGGATTTGTCTCAAGGTAAATATGTGGTCAATGGTGGATTTGCCAGGTCTAAAGCCGCACTCATAGGGTCCAATTATTTCATTGACCATAGGCTTTAGTCTCTCACACAATATGCCAGATACTATCTTATATGCAATAGGTAGCAGACTTATGCCCTGTAATTGGGGCACACAGTCTTATCACCCTTCTTGTGGACTGGACATAGGATGCTCACGTTCCAATCGTAGGGTACGCGTTCTTCCTGCCAGATGGTGCTAACTAGCTGATGAATACACTTTATCAGCATGTCGGCTCCGGTTTTGAACAGCTCGGCTGGTAACCCATCGGCCCCTACTGCTTTATTATTCTTCAGCCGATTTATTGCTGTCATTACCTCATCTTGGCTGGGCGGTATACATTCAATACGATCTTCTGGGATTGGATCTGTGGTATCTTCGCCGTCTTCACTGCTATCGGATACCAACAGTTTGGAAAAATGTTCTTTCCATATCCTGAGCACACTATCTGTATCAGTTACCAAATTACCTTGTTGGTCTCTACAGGAGGATGCGCCTGTACCAAAGTCTCCTGTACATCTCTATTTGTTCACACTCCCTCTTTTCCATCTCTCTCTTTTTCCTGTGAAAAGGACGTTTCTCCACTCTCCTTTTCTCTCGATACCGCTCTGGTGCGCTACGCGTTGCTACTGATTGTAAAGTAGCCCTATATGCCGCATTTTTCTCTTCGGTGGCAGCACGACACTCCTCATCATACCATGGATTTCTTGGTGGAGGTCTCTGGTATCCAAGTATGGATTTTGCGGCTGTTTGCATGGAGTGGGCAATGCTTTGCCATTGCGCTGATATGTTATCGGGATGAGGAGTACTTTGATTAAGCAATTGGGCTAGTTGAGTGGAATATGCTGTGGCTATATCGTGAGCACACTATCTGTATCAGTAACCAAATTACTTTGTTGGTCTCTACAGAAGGATATGCCTGTACCAAAGCCTTCAGTTTGATGATTCACTCTTTGGTAGAATTTTCGGACTTCGTTCTGTCTCCTGTACATCTCTATTTGTTCACACTCCCTCTTTTACATCTCTCTCTTTTTCCTACGGAAAAGACGTTTTTCCTCTCTCCTTTTCTCTCGATACCGCTCTCGTGCGCTACGCGTTGCTACTGGTTGTAAAGTAGCCCTATATGCCGCATTTGTCTCTTCGGTGACAGCACGACACTCCTGATCATACCATGGATTCCTTGGTGGAGGTCTCTGGTATCCAAGTATGGATTTTGCGGCTGTTTGCATGGAGTGGGCAATGATTTGCCATTGCGCTGACATGTTATCGGGATGAGGAGTGCTTTGATTAAGCAATTGGGTCAGTTGAGTGGAATATGCTGTGGCTATCTGTTGTGTTTGCAGCTTAGCGATGTCCAACTTTCGTGTTGTGTCTGTCCGTGCTTTATTTGCAACGTTTAGACGGGTACGTACCTTTGCTGCAACGAGGTAATGGTCCGAATCTATGTTTGCTCCTCGGAACGATAGTACATCCAACACGCTCGATGAATGTCTTCCATCTATCACAACGTGATCAATTTTATTTATTGTTCTTTGGTCTGGAGACAGCCAAGTGCCCTTATGAATATCGAGATGATTAAATCTGGTACTGCTAACTACCATGTTTTTTGCAGCTGCAAAGTCTATCAGCCTCATACCATTGTCAGATGTTTCACTGTGGAGACTGAATTTCCCGACTGTTGGGCCAAAGATAGAATAGAATAATTTTAATGTCATGGGCAGGACAAGGGTCATATGTTTCTTCTAAGCGCTCGTAAAATATATCTTTGGTCTGTTCGTCCTTTTCTTCAGTGGGAGCATGAGCGCAAATAAAGCTGATGTTGAAGAATTTAGCTTTTATTCGAATTGCAGCAAGTCTTTCATTCACTGGGGTGAAGCTGGATACCAGATGTTTTAGTCTCCGACTAACTACGAATCAGCAACCAAAGTCATGCTTTACGTCATGGCAGCTATAATACAGTGCTTCACCTTTAGGTGTTATTGTGACGCCTTTCCCAATCCATCGTATTTCCTGTATGGCAGTAAAATCGGTCTTGTATTTTTCAAGTACGTCTGCCAATGCGAAGACTGCACCTTCTCTATAAAGAGTGCGAACATTCCAGGTGCAGATTCGCAGATCATGGTCCTTAAAACGTTTGCGGGGTTCGTCAACTTTAGAGGGGTTTGTTTTTCTTTTCTTTCGTTTTTTCATAGTAGGCTGGAGGGTTACTAACCCGACGCCCAAACCCAAGTTTTTAACGTTCTTATGGGTGAACGCTCGGCACATGTTAGCTCACTACCTTGAACGGGTGTTAAAGGCAGTTCCCCAGGTGACACCACGGGGAGGTCAGTGTCCACTTGGGATGAAAGAGGGACCAAGATAAATCCTGGGCTTTGCCATGTTAAAACCGGTCAGGACCGTTGCTTGGTATCTTCCATCCCCTACGTCACCCAATTGAAAATATCCACGAATTAATAATAGTCATACGCAACCAGGTACAAAAAAAATTAAAATTGATAAATTAAACAATTTAAAATTGATAATAAGTGTTCATCGATGCCATAAAATTATCTGTTCTTGCCAGAAGTTTTGCACAAAGTCATATTTAATATATTCTTTGGAAAAATGGAACACAAGTCTAAGTTTATGGGAAAGATGATGCTTAACGAAGTTATTTTTAAAATTTTGTGGGCAGATCTTACCGATAGAAACTTATTGTTCACATTTTACATTCTAAATTAGGCGTTTTCTTACAGAATTTCACTACTGGTATCCTTTTCTACAACAAGTTAAAATTTAAATGAATACTTTAAGGTGGAGTGGAATTTTTAATCACAAATGTAGGCATTTTCACTTATATTTTCGGTACTTGGAAACGCAAATTTCCGAGGTTAAGATTTTTAAAATGTACTTTAAAGTGTTCTTAAAACATTTCAAAAGAGATTGTGTGAATACAAGCATTGGTAACGATAATATTAATATTTTAATGAAAATACCCATGAATTAATAACAGTCATACGCAACCAGGTACCATAATTAAAAATGTTTAACATTGGAAAAGAAGGCATTGGAGAGCCAACAAAGTTTTCATTGATCTTATAGAAAAAAGGGCTGAAATTTGCCAGAAATTTTGCACAAAGTCATATTTAATATACCCTTTGGGAAAATGGAGCACAAGTCAAGTTTATGTGAATGATGATGCTTAACGAATTTATTTTCAAAATTTTGTGGGCAGATTTGTAGCTGATAGACCCAGTCTTGACATGAGTTCAATTAATGAGGAATCAACTAGGACATTGGAGTTGAAGTCACCTGCAACAACCACATCGTCGTAGCCCATGGTTATATCTTCCAGAACATTGGATAGCAGTTGCAAGTTAATTGTATTTCTTGGCCGATAAATGCACCCAATTAAAAGCTTTTTAGAGTTAGATAAAAGTTCAATAAAAATGTATTCGATCTGTTCCCCGAGGATGGATTTTATTTTCATTTTGGCTTTCAGGTTATTCTTAACATATATTGCCACACCACCTCCACGTCGTTCCCTATCGCATCTAAATACTGTGTATCCACGTAAGTTGACAAGGCCATCAGGAATACTTGAGTTTAGCCAAGTTTCTGAAAGGCACACTATATCTATATCAGAATTCTCAAAAATGTATTTGAATTCATCGATTTTACTGAGTAAACTTTGGGTATTTATATGACATATCCTTAAGCCATTTCTTTGATTGCCAAGAATTTTAATTAAGTTATGTATTACGTCTTTGGAGCCTCTGTTTGTACTACCCATTAGATTCATATAATAGATTAAAAAGGTACGTATAAAGGACATTAGCAGCGCGTTTATAAAGAACAAATATTAACTGAATAGAACAGACAAAAGTACAGATAACATTGAAATTAGGGTTTAATGCTGATGTGGGGGAAAATGTTGGAATTTGCATGGTAAGTAGGGAAATTTGCATTGTAAAATCTAGGTGGATTTGACAAAAACAAGGTATCATAATAATATTAATGTATGGGTATATCGAGAAATAAAAAATGATCATAATATATATTTGATGACTCGGTGATAGAATATGTATATGGTGTCTAGTTTTGAAGTACGGGTTCCAAGACTGCTGCTCCTCTGTTTCGTATCTCATCGATGATTTTTGTATCATAGATACACACTGGATCTTTGCCATTGAGAAGTTTAATGTAAGTAAGGCCACGAAAGGTGTAGGCAGATTGAATCAGGCCTTTCTTTTTTAAATGAATTGCTTCTTGTAAATAATGAAAATTTGTATTGGAGAGATTTTCATTAATATAGAATTGGGAATTCGATCCAAACCCAATTGTGCTAAGAAGAAGTTTATTGTTATTTTGTTTCTTGTAACTTGAAACGCTTTTCAGGAAGAAATTTTTGTCATAAGGTGACAAAAATTTAACGATGATAACCCCATCCGGTGAATTTTGATTTTTAGTGTTGTTCCTGTTTTTTAAACGGTGAATTGTTTTGAGTTTAGGTGCCATTAAATTCAGGGAACTGCAGATATTGCCGAAAAGTAAATGCAAATTTTCATCAATTGTAAAAGGTATGCCATTTACTCTAACTTCACAAGCTACATGTGAATTTTCTTGCTTTAACAGCTCCATTCTTATGTCTTTAATTTCAGATTTCAAAAGCGATAGTTCCTCATTACTTTTTTCCAACTTAAGAATTCTGTCATTAATGTGATTGATGTCTGTTTTAAGCTCACACAATCGTTTGTCGAGCTTATTTAGGATGCGATTTTCGAGCGTAGCGGCCATAGAATCAAATTTTTTCATAAGACGGTCGCTTAATTTTGCGAAGCGTTCGTCGAGCATTTGCATCATTCTGAATGGTGAATCAGATGATCTTGGTGTTTTAGCGCTATTTCCTAGGGAGTGATGAGCAATGCTTTCCCTATCCCGTTTAGGTGCACGGGAATCCCGAGTGAAGTTGTCTACAACTAAGTTTATTTGAGTGACCTCACCTTGGTTTTGTTCTTGCATTGTTGTAACGGTTCTGATTACAAGAAGGATGAAAAGCAGCTAACAGGGTGTCTCATACGAAATCAAAAAATCCAAAAACACAGTTTAACAAATTGTGAAGCACACTTTTAGGCGGTATATTTAGTTATGAATTTGAGTTACTGTTAACTATAAGGTTGAGTTGATAAGCTTTATAGTTATGTTAAACGGCTGAGTTAATGTGTCAGCTGATAAATTTGCCTTACGAGCGATTATCAGATTTTGACATTGACACTAAATCACTCTCACTGTTCTCTTTAGTTGTTATTGTAGCGTATAAATTTGTGTTATGGTTTCTCAATTTTAGATTGCTTGTTTATTTATGTTGAAAGTATTTTTGTGTAATTATCAAACAAAAGAACTTTATGCGAACTTGTTAATCATTACACTTGACACGGGTTTACAAAGATATGTTGTCTACAGAGTTTCCAACTTAAATTGAACGTTCTTTACGAGGATTTAAGGTGTTTTTTAAGAGCTTTACAAAGACACGTCCACTCGCGACAACGTTTATAGATTTATTGTTCACATTGTAAATTCTAAATTAAGCATTTTTTTACAGAATTTCACTACTGGTATCCTTTTCTACAACAAGTTAAAATTTAAATGAATACTTTAAGGTGGAGTGGAGTTTTTAATCACAAATGATGGCATTTTCACTTATATTATCGGTACTTAGAAATGCAAATTTCCTAGGTTTAGATTTTTAAAAAGTACTTTAAAGTGTTCTTAAAACATTTCAAAAGAGATTGTGTGAATACAAGCATTGGTAAAGATAATATTAATATTTTAATGAAAATACCCATGAATTAATAACAGTCATACGCAACCAGGTACCACAATTAAAAATGTTTAATATTGGAAAAGGAGGCATTGGAGAGCCAAAAAAAATTTCATTGATCTTACAGAAAAGGGGACTGAAATTTGGACATAGCCCTATTAAATATACCCGTTGGGAAAGTCAAGCACAAAATCCAAATCCACGGATGATCCTTGAAACATTTATTCTCAAGATTTTGAGGCTAGATCTTACCGATAGAAACTTATTTTTCACATTTTTATTCCTTTTCTACAACAAATAAACCTTAATTGAAAAATTTACAATGTCAAATCGATTCCTTATTCCAATTGTAGCATACTCTAACACTCTTGTTTTGCTCCGAACATATTCTAAAAAAAAGGAAATAGAAAATGTAAAACAATTTTAACATATTCTATGCAGGTTTAGGAAATTCAATATGAACGAGGTTCATATGCAAGGAAATCTAATAAAAATTTAATATGCACAAAACATAAAAACAAAAAAGATTCAGATCATATGTAAATACATATCTGCTGAAAGGATAACACATGAAAATTTTTTCTTCCTTTTTTTCTTTTTTGTCCTACCACAATTGTTGGGGTCTTGGATGGGTTATTTCAAAACGGTTTCTTCTTGTTGCTCAACCAGTACAATAAAGTTAGCTGGAGAAAACTATTCAAGTCAAGTTGTCAGACATTTTTACAGTATCTTGTTGCTTGTCTTGGAAGAATAGAAGAAAATACGAAGAAAAAGAAATGAGGCAAAGAAAGTTCTACTCCATGACAAACCATTAAGCACGTCGAAAACGAATACAATGACAATGTCTACAATTATTTTTTTTTTCTGCTTAACAGTGTTACCATATACTACTTTTGTTTTTTCCATTGTTGTTGGAGTTTTTGTTTTTTGTTGTTGTTTTAGTTTTGTTGTTCTTATAGTTTTATATCAAGGACATTGAACAACATTCTTTGCGTGCATATAAAATTAAACTTAACCCATATAACTTGTGTCACCATCCATCCATCCTTCCAACACCAAGCATTCATTACAATGGCGTTGATGATGATGACGATGGGTGTTCAGTTTGCTTGCCTTCACGTCGTGGTCGTCATTGTTGCAGTTCAATTGTGTCATGACATGAAATAAAATTGGGCTAGAAGGAGAATTTCAACATTGAGGCCATAACTTTAAATTACAACAAATAAAAATGCTAAACACGAAGTTATAAGAGACACGTATTTCCATAGCCATATTTTTCCATTTTTCTTCTGGAATTCATTTGTTCCGTGGGCAAAAGAAGAAATAGCTTAGCTCGTGTAGATTATGGATTCATATTTTATAAAAGTTTAATATACCGTTATATATTTTTCAAGAAAATTGGAAGCAAAGTCTCAGTTTCAAAGATTTCTCTAAGGTTCATGGATGCGTATGATTATTATTAATTAATGGGTTGTTTGGGGAAAATCGTTGTAAAACTTTTATTATAAGACTTACTTTCAAAATTCTTGAGAATTCGGCTGAGAACACTTTAAGCCATATTAGAAATTGAAGCGCAAGCAAGTTTATTTATTTTATAGGTAAAAACAAATGGAAACAAAGTTATATTTTACAAAAGAACCCTTGGTGTATAAGGAATTGTCTTGAAGTTTTATTAAAAAATGACGTCAACAATTACATAAAATTAAATTTCAGAACCTCTCATTTAAAATTAAATCAAGATTTCACCTCGTTATTTGGAAACAAATTTAATTAGGCTCAGAAGAATAAAAATCAATGCAAATTTCCCATCCAAAAGTATGAAACTGAAGATGATTTCTTATAGGCAAAAATTGTATTGAACAATTGCAAGCCAAAAGGTCTTAGCAGATTTTTATTGTTCGAAAGATCTATAAATTGTAAAAAAAAAAATCAAAAAATGTATAAATTACATAAAATGTAAATATTTCTTTTTCTGACCTTTGGTGCGTATGACTATTATTAATTAATGGGTTATTTGGGGAAAATGGCCATAGAATTTTTATTACAAGCACCAGTCACAAAATTCTTTAAGAATTCCGCTGAGAACATTTTATGCCATAAAATATAAAATTAACAATAAGCGGATTAATATATATATATATATATATATATAGATATATAAAAATGGTGTAAAAAATGTATAGTAATTCATAAAATGAGAACGGCTAGGCCGATTTCTGTAAAATTTTTTGTCAGTTATTCGTATTTTCGAGGAGAAGGTCTTTACGGAAGAAAATTTTGGAAAATCTCTCTGGAAAAGTCGGAAAATTGGAAAAATCGACAATTGAGTTTTTGTATGAAATTTTATTCCTTAATAGCGAAACGAAGTTCGCCGGGTCCGCTAGTTAAATATAAAAGAGGAAGCAAAACTAAATTTTACAAAAAACCCTAAGTATATATGAAATTGTTTTAGAAGTTCATAAAAAAGACGTCTTCAATTACATCAAATTAAAGATCAGGAGCTCTCATTTAAAATTAAAGCAAAATTCAACCTCGTTACTCGAAAACAAATTTAATTATGTTCAGAAGAATAAAAGTCAATGCAAAGTTTCCACCCAAAAATATGAAGCTGAAAATGATTTCTTATAGGCAAGAATTGTATTGAACAATTGCAAGCCAAAATCGCTTAGCAGATTCTTATTGTACAAAAGATCCATAAATTGTAAATAAAAAATTCAAAAAATTTATAAATTACATAAAATTTAAATTTTTCTTTCTCTGAACTTTGGTGCGTATGACTATTATTAATTAATGGGTTATTTGGGGAAAATTGCCGTAGAATTTTTATTACAATCTCCAGTCACAAAATTCTTTAAGAATTCCGCTGAGAGCACTTTATGCCATATAATAAAATGGGCAACATGCAAATTAACATTTAAAAAAACAAACAAAAGAAAAATTAAAATTGAATAAAACTTTACACTCAAAATTTTTAATTGATGTATATCTCATCTAGGATGTCATTGAAACAAAATACAAGCCCTAAGGTCTTGACTGATTCTCATTGTTCAAAAGTTAAATAAACGATCAAAAACTAACCATAAGGCATATAAATTACAAAAGTTTTAAAATTGTCTGTTTATGACCCTTGGTGCGTATGACTATTATTAATTAATGGGTTAATCTTTTAAAACCATCATAAAATCCGTACTAGAAGGAATAGCTGAAAACTTCTTTTTGAATTCAGCAGGGAATACTTTAGGGTTTAATACAAATTAACCACCAAATAAATTACTTGTTGCTAAATATTGAAAAAAGACTGTTATTTAACCCATTCGCTGCGGTGGTACCATATGGCACCACTTGTAGTATTTTATTCTTTAGAAGAAAAACTCCACAAATTGAACATATTGATATTAATATTGGTATTTTTCTAACAGTAAAGCAATGACGTAGGCGATGGAAGATACCAAGGAACGGTCCTGACCGGCTTTAACATGGCAAAACATAGGATTTATCTTGGTCCCTCTTTCATCTCTAGTGGACCCTAACTTCCCCGTGGTGTCACCTGGGGAACTACTTTTAACACCCGTTAAAGGTAGTGAGCTAACATGTGCCGCGCGTTCACCCATGAGAACGTTAAAAACGTGGGTTTGGGCGTCGTTTTAGTAACTCTCCCCTAGAAAAAACAGCCTACTATGAAAAAACGAAAGAAAAGAAAAACAAACCCCTCTAAAGTTGACGAACACCACCAACGTTTTAAGGATCATGATCTGCGAATCTGCGCCTGGAATGTTCGCACTCTTTATAGAGATGGTGTAGTTTACGCATTGGCAGATGTACTTGAAAAGTACAAGGCCGACATTACTGCCATACAGGAAATACGATGGAACGGGAATGGCGTCACAACAACACCTAAGGGTGACGCACTGTACTATAGCTGCCATGACACAAAGCATGAGTTTGGATGCGGATTTGTAGTTGGACGGAAGTTGGATCGGGTCTCCAGCTTCACCCCAGTGAATGAAAGACTCCCTGTAATTCGATTAAAAGCAAAATTTTTCAACATCAGCTTTATTTGCGCTCATGCTTCCACTGAAGACAAGGACGAACAGACCAAAGATAAATTTTACGAGCGCTTAGAAGAAACTTATGATCGTTGCCCTGCCCATGACATTAAAATTATACTATTTTATATACGCTTTTAATGTCAAAATTGGAAAGGAGAATATCTTCGGCCTCTGAAAATGGTATGAAGCTGATAGCCTTTGCAGCTGTAAGAAACATGATAGTTAGCAGTACCAGATTTAAGCATCTCGATATTTATAAGGGCACCTGGCTGTCGCCAGATCAAAGAACAGTAAATCAAATTGATCACGTTGTGATTGATGGAAGACATGCATCAAGCGTGTTGGATGTACGATTGTTCCGTGGTGCAAACATAGACTCGGACCACTACCTTGTTGCAGCAAAGGTACGTACCAGATTAAACGTAGCAAACAAAGTGCGAACAGACACAACACGGAAGTTGGACATCGATAAGCTGCAATCACAACAGATAGCCACAGCATATTCCACTCAACTGGCCCAATTGCTTAATCAAAACACTTCTCGTCCCGATAGCAGATCAGGACAATGGCAAAACATTGCCCACTCCATGCAAACAGCCACAAAATCAGTACTTGGATACCAGAGACCTCCACCAAGGAATTCATGGCCAGGAGTGTCGTGCTGCTACCGAAGAGAAAAATGTGGCATATAGGGCTACTTTACAATCAGTAGCAACGCATAGCGCACGAGAGGGGTATCGGGAGAAAAGGAGAGAGGAGAAACGTCTTTTCCGCAGGAAAAAGAGAGAGATGGAAAAGCGGGAGTGTGAACAAATCGAGATGTGCAGGAGACACAATGAAGTCCGAAAATTCTATCAAAGAGTGAAACATCAAACTGATGGCTTTGGAACTGGCACATCCTCCTGTAGAGACCAGCAAGGTAATCTGGTAACTGATACAGATAGTGTTGTGACGACGTATTTTCTACTTTGAAGCTGGGGTAGGTTCAGCGGGGCCAGGGTCGTCACAAAAATTTATTTTGATTTAGAGACATTAGAGAGAAAAACACATCAGTTGATTTCCTTTTTTATAATACGTTTTAAACACACTTTATTAACTATTTTTATCACAATAACACTACACATATTTAACACTGCATCGTTGTTCTGAACCTAAATATACTGGTACATAAATGGCCGGGCAAGTTTATACGAAGAAATTTTGGCACGAGATGATGTGCTGTATGAGTCAGGTTTGATGTGGCTTGGACTCGAGACAGCGGACAAGGCGGTAGGCACAGGCTTTAGCGCAGCAGCGGCGCGATGAATATGACGTTGATTCATTGACTCGTTGAATGACGACTGTGTAATTGGCATATGGTTTGGCACAGCCGTGGCCCGACAAATGCTGTAGGCACGACGATTTGCAGCGACGTAAGCACAGCAACGGCGTCCGGATGTAGCAGTGGCGGTCGGGTACGCGCCGAGGTATTGTCGAAATGTCGAGGTTCGTTTTTACAATCCCACTCGACGAGACAAACACTAATTCTTCTGCGCGTCGAGGTTCGTTTGCACCCCACTCGACGAGACAGACACTATTTCTACGGTGCGTCGAGGTTCGTTTTACAACCCCACTCGACGAGACAGACACTATTTCTATAATGCGTCGAGGTTCGTTTTACACCCCACTCGACGGGACAACAGTAATTCTTCTGTGCGTCGAGGTTCGTTTGCACCCCACTCGACGAGACAGATACTATTTCTACTATGCGTCGAGGTTCGTTTTACAACCCCACTCGACGAGACAGACGCTATTTCTACAATGCGTCGGGGTTCGTTTTACAACCCCACTCGACGGGACAAACACTAATTCTTCTATGTGTCGAGGTTCGTTTTCACACCACTCGACTACGTAGAAACTACATCTACTCTATTTTCCACAGAGTCAAGGTTTTGTTTTGCAACACCACTTGACTACGCAGAAACTACCACCTACTCTATTCCCACAAAAGCCAAGGTTTTGTTTTCACACCACTTGACTCAACAACCGCCAACAGACGACTGCCCCGATTGTCTCTGAAGCACCTCCTTTTATACCTGCTGATGATGCCAGCTGACGGCTTGTTGACAGATTGTTTATGTTCGTCCGCATTGCCGCTTGGAGGACTCATTCATTAGGTTAATGCTTTTCGTCACCGCTAGAGGGCATTTCGCCCGTTAAATTTGAATTTAACATTTGAAATAATTACAGTTTAATATAGCATCAATATTACTTTTGAGCGTTACAGTGTGCTAAGGATATGGAAAGAGCATTTTTCCAAACTGTTGGTATCCAATAGTAGCGAAGTCGACGAAGATACCACAGATCCAATCCCAGAAGATTGTATTGAATGTATACCACCCGGCCAAGATGAGGTAAAGACAGCAATAAACCGGCTGAAGAATAATAAGGCAGCAGGAGCTGATGGCCTACCAGCAGAGATGTTTAAAACCGGAGGCGACACGCTGATAAGGCGTATGCATCAGTTAGTTAGCTCCATCTGGCAGGAAGAACGCGTACCCGACGATTGGAACCTGAGCATCCTGTGTCCCTTCCATAAACAAGGAGATAAGATTTTATGCTCCAACTATAGGGGCATAAGTTCTCCCTATCGCCTACAATATAGTGTCAGGGATATTGTGCGAACGACTAAAGCCTATGATCAACGAAATAATTGGACCATACCAAAGCGGCTTTAGACAACAGCCGACCAAAAAGAGGGCACACAAAATTCTCAATATTTGCAACTTTTGACAGTGTGTTAGTAATGTTGTATGCACGCATGCTGCAAAACGAAAACAAATCAAAACATTTGTGTGCTCTTTCGTTGCGTTCGGGTCGTGTGTGTGTGAATTGCCGAAAAACTTCGTAACTTTAACAATATCAAAGCACGACATTGCTTTAGACTTGGCAAGTCCACCATTGACCAGATATTTACCCTGCGGCAAATCCTGGAGAAGACCCAAGAGATGAAGATCGACAGCCCGCTACGTTCAAAGGTATTCCAAGCAATGTCTGAATTTGGTATCCCCGCAAAGCTAATTCGGCTTTGTAAAATGACTCTAACTGACACCAGATCATCAGTTAAAATAGAAAAGAACCTCTCCGAAGAGTTTTGTACCAAAAGAGGTTTCAGGCAAGGAGACAGCCGTTCGTGTGATCTTTTCAACATCCTGTTAGAAAACGTTATACTTGAGGCAAACGTCAAAAGAAGTGGCACAATCTACACCAATAGTCACATGTTACTTGCTTATGCTGATGATATAGACATCATAGGAGATCAGTAAAAGAAGTTACCGATACCTTTATATAATTCCTATAATTGTGAGGTAGTAAAAGACTTCGTATACCTCGGCACCGCCGTAAACACAACAAACGAAATCAGTTGTGAAATAAAAAGAAAAATTGTATTGGCCAGCAGATGCTACTTTGGCTTAGGTAAGCACTTTAAAAACAAAGTCACAACTCGTCAAACAAAAATAACACTATACAAAACGCTGATACTACCCGTGCTGATGTATGGTTCCGAAGCATGTGTACTTGCGCAAGCAGATAAAGTAGTGCTTGTCGTGTTTGAGAGCAAAGTTCTTCGAAAGATCTACGGACCGATATGCGTTGACGGTGAATATCGACGTCGTGTGAACCACGAGCTGTATCTGCTATACTATGACACCAATATAGTTAAACGTATCGAGATGCAGCGATTGTGTTGGCTAGGCCATATCATAAGAATGAGAGATAATGAACCCGCTAAAAAGGCGTATAAATTCGAGCCACATGGCGGTGCGCGCAGAATTGGTAGGCCAAAGAATAGATGGCGCAAACACGCCGATGATGAGATGACAAGGCGCGGTATGCCAAAAAGCGAAGCAATAAACAGAAAGAATTGGAGATCATTTCTTATTTAGGTCTACCGAACAAATGTTCTGTAATGGGCCAGTTAAGTAAGTAAGTGAAGCAATACCGCTATTTATATGCCTCTTATGTTTGGGTCATTCGAGTTCCACTTCTTGTCCTAAAAGCACAATAAAATGAAAAATATAATTTTTTTCTCAAAATCTTCGCAGCAATAGGGTTAAAGTAAATATCATAGTTAGATTCAATTTTCTTAGAACTCCATAAGAAATTCGGTGCTTTAAATACATCAAATTAAAGTCTCGTTTGAAACTACAGCAATATTCAACTTTATAACTCGAAAAAATAGGCTTAGAAAATTAATTTTTAGTAAAACATTACACTCCAAAATTTGTGAGCTATGTAGATCTCTTCTCGGCAATCATTGTAAAAAATGGAAGCCTGAAGGTCTTGACTGATTCTCATTGTTCAAAAGTTTAATAAATTAGCAGAAATTAACCATAAGACTCATAAATTTCCTCTTTTATGGCCCTTGGTGCGTATGTCTATTATTAATTAATCGCATATTTTGTTAGAAATACCATAAAATCCTTACTACAATGATTATCTTCAAATTCTCGTCTGGAGAACACTTCAAGCTTTGTTACTAATTAACCAACATAAAAAATAATTTTCTTTGAAATACCAAAACGAAAGAAACAAACGACATTTTAAAATGAATATTTTATAATTTATTATTTTGGAATTCTACAGCTAATGAGGTTCTTAAATGTAAAAGCGAATCAACATTATCTTTTTTGCGTTGCCCTTCGTATTTAAAACCTAATAATCCCCACAATTGAAGACATAAGATTCCTCTCTTTTCCTTCTCTTATGTAACACTTGCAAATAATAATAATAAATAATTTCACAATAAACTGCAGCAAAATAATAAGTGAAGAAAAAAACATTTTTAAGGCAAGTAAAACATATTGAAACATTACACGATATGGAGGAATTATTTTTTATGGGCACATAAATACATTTCCTTTGTTTCACATTTCTTCTCAACGGGTGTGTGAAGTTTTCTTGCCATTCCATTTTTCTTTTCACTGTACATATGTATGTGAATTACAGAATTCTCACTGCAGATAATGTAGTATTACGTTCTTTGTTGTGCTATTTTTTCTTTTTTGAAATAGTTTAACTTCTTTTTTTGCAATCTCTTGGTCTCGATAAAAAAAATTAACAATATAATATTTTGCATCTATTTTTTCTGGCCTTTTAAAGCCCCTACAACTGACTTTCAAATTCTGTGTCTTATTGTAAAAAATATATTTCAGTCATAAGGTTAATAAATTCGCATTCAAATTATCCTTTTGAATAATTCAATCTTTCATTGGATTGCTTTTATTTCAAGAACATTATCCAAGAAACTGTCAAAGGCATTCCTTTGAAGACGGCAAATAAGTTGAAACAGTTGTTGAATATAAAATCAAGTTTCATTATTGATTACCGCTGATGAAGACATTGCAGAGGAAAATATTTATGATAATTATGTCAATGATGATGACAAACACCATTAACTGAATTTACATTTATTGTCTCAAACGGAAAATCTCCAGATGTTGTGGATGACCCAAACAATTTTTGAGCAGGATTTTAGATGGTACAATTTAAAGACAATAACTAACTTCTCAAGCTAAAACACAAACAAACACTTACGTTTGTTTCAAGAAGTTTTCTTCCCAAAGCAATACCAACAATCTCCCGCCACATATCCCAGTTACGCCAATGTTCCACCACAAATTCCTCTCTCGTAGAAATTGTTGGCTTTTAACTTTAATTGGATTTCTTTTTCTACCAAAGGTAGGCGTAGCTACGCAGCAATTGATTGTCGTATACGCCAAGACACAGACGCGAACAAATGGTCAAACAATCTGGTGAAAGAGAAAAAAATCCATTCAAAGCTTTTTGCAACTATGTAAACTAATCTAATAAAGATTTATTTGTCTGTGACTGTGTGTGTGTATGTGCGAGATATATTATAAGCTAAATTTACATATTCTACCACGATGCCACTTAAGCGAAAAGAAAACATAAACAAAACAAAAACACAACAGAAAAGTTCATCCATCTTATAAAATAATCGTCTGTCCTTGGCCGTGTGTCCTTCATGTTAGCTGTCATTTGGAAACCAAATAAGGACAATGCTCTATCAAATGTGGACTTTGGGAAATTGCAGGGAAATCCAAGTTTATTCGTTATTAAAAAAACTATGAACTCAAAAATAAAATAAAAATTGGACCAACATTTAAACATTAAAACTAATAAATATTGTAAGATTTTAATATGATGCTAGACATTTTTGTGCGGAAAAGCCTTCAAAAATCTATAAAAGCAAATTTTGTGGTCTAATGGAATGATCTGAGATACAAAATATTTTTTTAATTACAAATACTGAAGTTTTCCTTAAAATTTTAAACGTTTTGGAACATGTGGAACTTTTGAGTGTCCTTAAAGCATTCCAAAAGGAATTATGTAAATAAAAGCTTCGTTATAGATAATATAAATATTTTACAGAATATACCCATGCATTAATAATAGTAATACGCAATCAGGGAACATTAATACAAATTTGTAATATTGGAGAAAAAGTGCTGATCATATATAATGAGGTGTTCTATACTGTGTATCCTTTATATAATTTGTGTCTTTTACATATGACTGGTCAGGTCTGCGAATCATTGCAAAAAAAAAAAATAAATAAAAAAGTAAAATTTTGTGTTTTTTCAATCCGAATTCACATTTAGATGAATTTAATTTTTGGGTTTCTGCTAATTTTTAGACTTTCGGATTGTGATATTTATTGGATGGCAATTTTGTATGGAATTTTGAAGTGTTTTTAATTCTTTTCAAAAAGAAGGATGTGAATACAAGTTTCGGTATTGATAATATGAATATTTAATATAAAATACTCATGAAACTTAGATAATGTTTCAATATAGACTTAATCGGTCGACTCCTTCGGGTACCTCCTTTACAAAATTTTGGAAAAGTTAAGTTTAGGGCCATCTCTCGAATCGCTCTGATTTTTTTTTAGTTCAGATTAGGACCAGCTTCCGAATCGCTTTGTTTTTTGTTGCAACAACTTGTACTCATTGCTCCCCATACGACGGTACAAGTTTCATCAGGGGCAAGTCCAAACTTCCTGAGAAAATATCCTGAAAGATGCAAAAAGCCCCTATAACACCGTGTGTAGTAGATGGAGAGCAAGATAACTCTCGAACGGATCAACCGATTCGGTCCAAAATTTGGCCTTCGTAATATATTGTCCAAACATAGTTTAAATTCGAAGCCATATCGGTCCACTCCTTCAGGTACCTCCCCCACAAAAGTTCAAAAATGTTCGGACAAATTGTGCGCACGATAACTCTTGAATGGAGTGATCGATGTAATCCATACTTTGCACATCCTTATATATCTACCAGATATATATCAGGTTCGAATAAGGACTATATTTGTGTACTCCTTCTGGTAACTCTCACACACAATTTCGGATAAGTTCACTTTAAGACCTGCTCTCGAATCACTTTGATTTTTGTTGATACGATTTGCATCCGCTACCTCCAATACGACGGTAAAGGTTTTTTCAGGGGCAAGTCCATATTTCTTAGGAAAACAGCCCGAAAGGTGTTAAGGGTACCTCCCCCACAAAGGTTCAACATTTGTGCCTTAGTGCAGTTAATTCCTAATCCACATGTTTGTCGGCAAGTTCAAATGTCCAAAAAGGGCCACAAAATTCCCTTAGTAATGTTGGCGATATTTCCTGATAATTTCAGCCATGAAAAACGTCTCTACTAGTGGCAACTTATGACGTTCGGTCTCGGCGATAAAAACGACGTCACTTATCAATAATTTAATATGAATCCATTGGTATAAGAGAAGCCTCCCTTGTCCCTATTGGGATGTTTGTGGAACAATTATATATATTATGCATTTCTAAAAAATATTCGAAAATTGGCAAATTCACATCGATCAGGTTCCTTTTCGGAATACACCTACAATAAATAATAAATATAATGCAATTCTCTGATGTTTGATATCGCTGATATCTGATATTTGGGAAAATTGTGAATTTATTGAGATCTATCGTCCAAATATTGTGAAATTGTACCTCACATATGCTTGATAATGCACGTAATTTTGTGCTTTTCGGGGTAATTCGAAAATAGTTCATTGTTGGTATATATTGTGATATCAAAAATGTATTTTATACCGGTAGAAATAACTAATAATGAATAGAAATTCAAATATTTTGCATGCAAACAAATGTATAAATCTCAAAATTATTCATATTCAATTGCACACCAAAGAGAATCTGTAGTTATCGTAATATGAGGCTAGTAAGCTAACTTCTGATCTTTGAAAAATTTTAAGAATTATTTTCTAATTTTAGTTGGAGCCGGCAGTGGTTTTTGAAACTTTTGGACCATTATCTCAGGAAGTATGGACTTAACCCCGAAAAGTTGTACCGTTGCAATAGGGCCGTGAAAAGAACCTTCTTCAAAAAAAATCAAATAGATCCGATACGAGTCCTAAAACAGCACTTTTCCCAAATTTTGTGTGACTGAATGAAATAATAGGATGTGCAAAGTTTGGACTAATCCGGTAGAAATAACTAATAACGAATAGAAATTCAAATAATTTGCATGCAAACAAATGTATAAATCTCAAAATTATTCATATTCAATTGCACACAAAAGAGAATCTGTAGTTATCGTAATATGAGGCTAGTAAGCTAACTTCTGATCTTTGAAAAAATTTGAGAATTATTTTCGAATTTTAGTTGGAGCCGGGAGTGGTTTTTGAAACTTTTGGACCATTATCTCAGGAAGTATGGACTTAACCCAGAAAAATTGTACCGTTGCAATAGGGCCGTGAAAAGAATCTTCTTCAAAAAACTCAAATAGATCCGATACGAGTCCTCAAACTGCACTTTTCCCAAATTTTGTGTGACTGAATGAAATAATAGGATGTGCAAAGTTTGGACTAATCAGAAAATCCCCTTGACAGTTATCTTGCGGATTTTCTTTTTTATTTATGTTCCTTGTTTGTTTTTCAGGGTTTCTTGGAGCTTCTCGGTCATAATCTCAGGAAGTATGGCTTGCCATTGCAATTGTACCATCGTAAAGGGGCCGCAAGAACGATCTGCTGAAAAAATTCAAAACGATTCGAGAGGACTCTTAAATTTAACTTTTCCGAATTTTGTGTGGGAGATACCCGTAGGTGTGGACCGATATGGTCTTACCCGACCTATATCTGGAAGGAATAATAATATATGGAAAGTTTGGACCAAATCGATTGCACACTTTGTCAGTAATTGTTCACATAATTTTTAGAAAAAATTGAACTTTTGTCGGTGAGGAGTGGACCTAAGTAGCCTATATTAAGTTTGGGCAAAACATTACGAAGTATAAAATTTGTTTTTATTCGGTAGATCTGTTCAAAAGTTATCGTGCACACCAGCCAGCTAGACAGTAAGAGAGACAGATGAACGGACAGGGCTAAATCGACTCAAACGAATTTCGTTAAAAAAATACTTGGGGCCCAAAACCATTATTTCGATGAGACATATCTTTCGTATTTTGTATCTATCCCCCTAAATCCTGAGGTATAGAATAGGTGGCGAAGCGTCCAATGCCCTCAAGGAATTATAATATGGACCAAAAATAAAATTTGGATATTTTTCATACAGAAGTAATGGTCTATGTCACTCGCTAAATAATATCAGATCATCATGCAGAATTATAGGCACATTTTCTTCAAACTAAACTCTTACCTCGTGCAAAATTTCGTGACTATTGAGCTATAATTGCTACCCCTAACGTGTTTATGATTACACTACAAACAAAAAACTGGATATATTAGGTTGTAACTCTGTTATCTGATCACGAACATCAACATAATTGGCATCAATGGAAAGGTCATGAGATCATCTTTCAAATAAATCACGAGGGATAAATGTGTCTTTCAGGAAAAAAGATATAAGAGGTATATTAAAAAATTTCATAATTTTCACACAAAAGTTGTAGTCCATGTAACCTCCTAAATATTATCGGTAAAATATAGAAAATTTTACATATTTGCTGAAATTCTGCTCAGTATCAGCTAAACTAATGGGAGTTGAACCAAGGCAATAAATGGAGTTTTTCGAGTTCATTATTTATCCAAAAATTTTATTATTGCCCTTATCTACAAATTTGCTTCAGAGATCAGAAAAAGATTGGCATTGGTTTATAAGATATAGCCCCGAATTGCTTTAAAAAGTCAATATATAACCATGTTTAGATGGGGCCATAAAATCCCAACTAGGGTTTTTGTCCCTTGGGTTTGTACCTTCAAAAAATCCTCAGTTCAAATTGTTTGCACGATATTACCTTAAAAGTGTTGCACAGTGTTATTGACAACAATCATACAATCCCAAACCGTCCTTTGATTGGATTGGATATTTTTTTTTTCTCTAGTTCACTGTTAGACTTTTCACAGGCCTTTGAATTTTTTGACGCATTATTTAAAGATGCTCACAGCTACCATTACTGTTAAAAGTGCAATTATCCGAGTGATCAATAGAGCGTATGGCTATTGACAACAATCATACGCAACCTAGGCTATTTTCAAACGACGATATATTTGTCTTCATTTTTTGACATCACGAGATGTGTTGGTATGTCAGGCCTATATACTTTTTTGGTTCATAATTACAATATTATTGTTACAAACAATTAATGATCCGTGAGACAGTCGACTGTATACAAGACAATGCTATAATTTATTCGTTAATCATAACTTCGTTGTATCTTATCCTTGGCATTTGCTATGGCGATTCTCCTTCTTCAGTTTTTTTTATCAAACTGGGGAGCATTATATTGAACATTTGATTGATGATCGAATGAAAAATGCCAGCCTTCACACTCTACCTAATAGTATTTATTATTCAAACATCATTTGTCTTAATTTTGGATGTTATGTGTTAATCTTTTTCATGTTTACACAGACATGGCATTGGACATCCCTGAATATTGTTTGCGTTTAAAGGAATTTATTGGGAAATTGATTTAGTTTAGGGCGAAACAATAGAAGTGATAGATAGACTACTGTTATAGAATTTCGACAAATTAATTTCAAAATGTTTGCAGACATTTTAGGATAAGGTAAGCATTCTTCCGTGAATCAATAATTCAATGTTTCCAAGTTTTACTGCTGTAAGATGTTAAGAAAATTTGTCTGGGAATTGATTTAGTTTAAGAAGAAGACAAGCGACATGATTGGTAATTGTAAGTGAATTTTGGTAATTTTTTTTGCATTTTTGGGGATGCTTTGTTTAAGGTAAAATTGTTTCTGTGAAACTATTAATCAATCAATAAGTATTGAAGCTTTACACATACATACACATGCTTCCACAAACATCCCAGGGGAGACAGGGGAGAATATGAGAGATGTCTTTCATATCTATGAATGCACCCCAATTCTAATTAGCTCAATAAAGTTTTGCACTTGTAAAATATTTATGGAGATTTATATGTTTTTGGTCACGTTTCTATTATTAATTCATTATTTCCTTTCTTTCATTTCCTTTCTTTCATTGCAGCGGATAGTTCATTCCTTTTGGCCAATGCTCAAATTGTGGATTTTCCCATTGTGTATTGCAATGAATCGTTTTGCAAAATTAGTGGCTATAATCGGGCGGAAGTTATGCAAAAGTCGTGCAGGTAAGTTGAAACACTATTAAAGTAGAATAGATAAAATTGAAAAAGAATACTATGAAACATAACAAAAGAAGAAAAAGTGAGCATTAAAATATTTGAAATCTAGGGGTTTTTCTATATTTTATACCAAATTATTATAATTTTTAAACCTTAATAAATGTTGAAAAACTTTTAATAATTGATCTCATAAATATATTAAAAATTAAAGTATTTTCAATATGTATGTTAATATTCCACAAAAAATTTACGCAAAGAAACATTTGAAATTCCCTGTTGTCGTATGACAAGCAACAACACTTATACGTTTTTTTAAATTTGAAATAATAATTACATTTCTATTTAAAATTCCCACAATTTAAACCATCAGATTGTCTTTTTTTTGGAAAAAAATATTTATTATTATCATTATTATTATTTTATTTTGCTATGCAAATATTCTTCTCATTTAGCCTTTATCCTTGGCCACTTCTCAGCATCCACCATGTAGAAAAAAAAAAACAATATTTACCTTGAAGGAATAAAAAATGTACAATTTCTTATTTTATCTTTGTCTGTTGTTTCTTGTTTACCTTGCCTATATTTTTCTCATTTAACCTCATTAGAATATCCTTCAACTGTGAAACGAAAAAAAGCCTCCGGGCAATTGTCCAAGAGATTCTGTGTTGTTTATGTTTTTTTTATTTTGCCTTCTGCTATTTCACCTCAGACAAGGATTATTTTGTTGATTTATTTATGTTTTTAAGAAAACTAGGCCTGCACAAGGCATGGCGGCACAGCATGCTTAAGTTCAACAAACCATGTGATTAATAACAGCCATCACCTTGAGGTAGTTCAAGTGACGTATTTTTGTTTAATATTAAGAAAATATTAGAAAAGAGGAGAAAAATAAAAATACGATAAACTTCATATTTTGAAAAAAGATGTTTGGAAGGTTCACCGTTATATAAGGAATGATGTAAAAAGTAAATACAAAAGACATAAGCGTTATATTGGCTCCTCTGTAATCTCTAAATATAGCTCTCAAATATAAATGTCCACAAATGTGGATTTCAGTTTCTGTTGCGGAACGTGGAATCAATTTGCAGAAGCCGTGGTATTTTGCGTTATGATTCCAATATTCGATAGAAAACATCAATATACTTACATACTTTACTTAGCTGGCCCATTACAGAACATTTGTTCTATAGGGCGAACTAAGAAGAGATCTCCATTCCTCTCTATTTGTTGCTTCGCACTCTGGAATACCGCGCCTTTTCATCTCATCATCCACTTGTTTGCGCCATCTATTCCTTGGCCTGCCACTTCTGCGTGCACCGCCAAGCGGTCCGTATTTATACGCCTTTTTAGCGGGTTCATCATCGCTCATTCTTATGATATGGCCTAGCCAACGCAACGTCGATATTCACCGTCAACGCAGATTGGTCCGTAGATCTTTCGAAGAATTTTTCTCTCAAACACACCAAGCACTGCCATGTCTGCTTGCGCAAGTACCCAGGCTTCGGAGCCATACATCAGCACGGGTAGTATCAGTGTTTTGTAGAGCGTTATTTTTGTTTGATGTGGCTTTGTTTTTAAACTGCTTACTTAAACTAAAGTAGCATCTGTTGGCCAATACAATTCTTCTTTTTATTTCACAACCGATGTCGTTTGTTGTGTTTACGGAGGTGCCGAGGTAGACGAAGTCTTTTACTACCTCAATATTATAGGAACCAACTTCCGCAGTCGGTCCGAGCTCAATGGACGCATTGCGTGTCGACACCATCAACTTGGTCTTCTCACCGTTTACCGCCAGACCCACTTTAGCAGATTCTCCTTCGACCTTTATAAAGGTATCAGTTACTTGTTTTACTGATCGGCTCATGATGTCTATATCATCAGCATAAGCAAGTAACATATGGCTATTGGTGTTGATTGTGCCACTTATTTTGACTTTTGCCTCTCGTATAACATTTTCTAGAAGGATGTTGAAGAGGTCACACGAAAGGATGTCTCCTTGTCTGAAACCATCTGAGGACCTCGTGTCAGTTAAAGTCATTTCACAAAGCCGGATGGGCTTTGCGGGGATACCAAATTCAGACATGGCTTGGAATACCTTTGAACGCAGCGGGCTGTCGAAGGCTGCTTTATAATCGACAAAAAGGTGGTAGGTGTCGATCTGCATCTCTTGGGTTTTCTCCAGGATTTGCCGCAGGGTAAATATCTGGTCAATGGTGGACTTGCCAGGTCTAAAGCCGCATTGGTATGGTCCAATTATCTCGTTGACCATAGGCTTTAGTCGTTCCCACAATATCCCTGGCATGATCTTGTAGGCAATATGGAGTAGACTTATGCCCATATAGTTAGAGCATACTGTCTTAACTCCCTTCTTGTGGACGGGGCACAGGATACTCAGGTTCCCATCGTCGGGTACTCGTTCTTCCTGCCAGATGGTGCCAACTAGCTGATGAATAAATCAGTGTCGCCTACGGATTTGAACAGCTCGGCTGGTAAGCCATCGGCCCCTGCTGCCTTATTATTCTACAGCCGATCATCTTGGCTGGGCGGTATACATTCAATACCATCTTCTGGGATTGGGACTGTGGTATCTTCGTCGTCTTCGCTGCTATTGGATACCAACAGATTTAAAAATGTTCTTTCCATATCCTGAGTACACTATCTGTATCAGTTACCAAATTACCTTGCTGTCTCTACAGGAGGATGTGCCTGTACCAAAGCCTTCAGTTTGATGCTTGACTCTTTGGTAGAATTTTCGGACTTCATTCTGGCTCCTGTACATCTCGATTTTTTCACATTCCCGCTATTCCATCTCTCTCTTTTTCCTGCGGAAAAGACGTTTCTCCTCTCTCCTTTTCTCCCTGTATCTCTCTCTTGCGCTACGCGTTGCTAAGGATTGTAAAGTAGCCCTATATGCCGCATATAGGGCTACTTTACAATCCTTAGCAACGCGTAGCGCAAGAGAGAGATACAGGGAGAAAAGGAGAGAGGAGAAACGTCTTTTCCGCAGGAAAAAGAGAGAGATGGAAAAGCGGGAGTGTGAAAAAATCGAGATGTACAGGAGCCAGAATGAAGTCCGAAAATTCTACCAAAGAGTCAAGCATCAAACTGAAGGCTTTGGTACAGGCACATCCTCCTGTAGAGACAGCAAGGTAAATTGGTAACTGATACAGATAGTGTACTCAGGATATGGAAAGAACATTTTTCAAATCATGGATTCTTTGGTGGAGGCCTCTGGTATCCAAGTATGGATTTTGCGGCTGCTTGCATGGAGTGGGCAATGCTTTGCCATTGCGCTGATATGTTATCGGGATGAGGATTGCTTTGATTAAGCAATTGGGCTAGTTGAGTGGAATATGCTGTGGCTATCTGTTGTGATTGCAGCTTACCGATGTCTAACTTTCGTGTTGTGTCTGTTCGTACTTTGTTTGCTACGTTTAAGCGGATGCGTACCTTTGCTGCAACTAGGTAGTGGTCCGAATCAATATTTGCGCCTCGGAACGATCGTACATCCAACACGCTGGATGAATGTCTTCCATCTATCACAACATGATCAATTTGGTTTCTTGTTTTCTGATCTGGAGACAGCCAGGTGCCCTTATGAATATCGAGATGATTAAATCTGGTACAGCTAACTACCATGTTTTTTGCAGCTGCAAAGTCTATCAGCCTCATACCATTGTCAGATGTTTCACTGTGGAGAATGCATTTCCCGACTGTTGGGCCAAAGATATTCTCCTTTCCAATTTTGGCATTAAAATTGCCTAGAATGATTTTAATGTCATGGGCAGGGCAACGGTCATATGTTTCTTCTAAGCGCTCGTAAAATATATCTTTGGTCTGTTCGTCCTTTTCTTCAGTGCGAGCATGAGCGCAAATAAAGCTGATGTTGCTTTTATTCGAATTGCAACAAGTCTTTCATTCACTGGGATGAAGCTGGATACCAGATGTTTTAGTCTCCGACTAACTACGAATCCGCAACCAAACTCATGCTTTACGTCATGGCAGCTATAATACAGTGCGTCACCTTTAGGTGTTGTTGTGACGCCTTCCCCAATCCATCGTATTTCCTGTATGGCAGTAATATCGGTCTTGTACTTTTCAAGTACGTCTGCCATTGCGAAGACTGCACCTTCTCTATAAATATACCCCATTAAAATTATCCAAATATGCCATTTAAGGTTCAATAGCGTATAAGTACTGACATCAGTCATACGCACTAATATTCACGTCCACCAAATGTCTTTTTAATAATGTTTTTCAATGGGTAATCAGACAAAGCAAGACCTATGCTTTCTTACAAATTATTATTAAATATTTAACAACGATCTTGGTATGGGAAAGTCATGGTATTATCGTGCCCTCTCATTTATCTCACATGAGAATGTCATATTTGAGGGTTTCAGCTCTTAGTAAGTTATAATGCAAGATATATGACATGCTGCCCTACTTTTTCAATATGAGACAGAAATCTGCAATACATCACCTTTAAATCATCCATATTCACGAAGTTGTGGCTTTATTTAATTTATAAGCCTCTTAGGTTTCCTTGGCGTGTAACTATTGACATCAGTTATACGCACCATCAACTATCAAATAATATTAATAACGGTTTTTGAGAATATGTATATTAAGATAATACTTTCAAGATCAGAGTAAATAAAAATATTTTTTATGATAATTCAAATTGAATTTTTCGAGGACCCAATCCAGCAGAAAACGTCTACTGGTCTTAAAACTATTTGCCAAATACAGACGCGTTTGCGGAAAGTTTCTGTACTTTCTTTCTTTCTGCTCATAATTTTGATTTATCTTAGGTGCAACAATGCATTTACTGTCAAAAGGCTTGTTTTTATACGCCAACTTAATAGGACATTTCATTCGTTTTCATTAAAAAGCCCAGCCATCACTAAAATACCACTATAATACGATTTACCTTCTTTTAAATAATATTTTTTAGAGTATCAAAAAAACAAGAAAGGTATACAAATAACGATTTCTTTAGTGCTCTAACCATTAATAGATAGGGTTAAATTTCCATATGATCATCATTCTTATACAGGGACAATTGAAGAAATCTAGTTTACTACATTTTTCGTTTATCGTGTAACTTCGTAGCTTTCCAAAATCCGTTTTATGTTTAAAATCCAGGCAATAAATAGAAAGCTATGAAAACATTTCTGCTGGTGCACCAGTGCGTATGACTGTTATTAATTATTAGGTTATTTTACGAAAATCTTCATTACTTCTCAACTTTGTTACCGATTGTAAAAAGTAAATTATTTTTAAAAAGCTGAGAAATAGGGCTTACTAATTTTGTGCTCATAGCAGAACGACTGTTCTTGATGCCGAACGTAGAGTATATTTCCAAGCCCTTCGTTGAGGTGAGGAGGTGAACTCTTTCAGTTGGCCTTTCAATCGAAATTTTAGTCTTCAGCTTTTGCAAGCAAACATTTTCTACAATTACAAGAGTTGTGTATTAATTCGAACAAGTTTTGGAGAGGCAGGACATTAGGTACATGCATAGGTAGCTTTATACAGACCTTTTGTTCCACTCACCGAATTAGGCATAGATTTCCAATCTTCAGAGATATGATACTTTCCCCTTCTATCGAAGTCTTAACTTTTCCGCACTGCTTCATAAATGTTCCCACAAACATCCCATACAGGACAATGGAGATATCTCTCATATCAATGAGTGATTACTTACTTAGTTGGCATATAACAGAACATTTGTCCAATAAGCCGAACTAAAAAAAGATTTTCATTCCTCTATGTGTATTGCTTTGCATTTTGGAATATCGCGTCTTTCGTTCTCGTCCTCCACTTGTTTGCTCTACTAAAGCCGTGGCCTGGCAGCTCTGCGTGTACCGCCATTTGGCCCGTATTTATATGCCATTTTAGCGTGTTCATTATCGCTCATTCTTATGGGATGGCCTAGCCAACGCAATCGTAGTATCTTAATACGTTTAACTATACTGATGTCGTTGCATAGCAGATACAGATCGTGGTGCATACGACATCGATATTAATCGTCAACGCAGATTGGCCCGTAGATGTTTCTCCATCTTTGCCTTAGAGGGAGCATAAATAAAGCTGATGTCGAAAAAATCCTTTTATCCGTATTGCAGTAAGTTCTTCATTCACTGGGGTGAAGCTGGAGACCAGATCTCCAACATATCGCTCCTGATATTTTCCGCATCCGCAAAGTTATACGTGAACTTCCACCACCAGCTTTGCATAGTTTGGAAGCCTTTTATGATCTCATTGCGTATTGGAAGCTGAAAGTAGAAAATATTTACAAGCCCTTCGCTCTTCTGACCAACTCAAACTGGCACTAACTTTCGAGGTAAACCCCTTCAGTTAGGCTTTCAGTCGAAGTTGTGGCTTTGATAGGACCATTTCATGCATTCCCATGACAGGTCCAGCCATGACAATAATAATAAATCGATACGTGTAGTTCTATATAATATATTGCAGAAGATTACAGATCCACAAAAGGTATTTAAAGCTTTCATTATGTTGAAGGCCATTACCACGAAACGTGTATAGGTTTTAACACCATTTTCCATGTGATAATAATTGAAGAAGATTTTTATACTACATTTTTCATTTATCCCGCAACTTAATAGCATGCCAAAAATAGATTGATATTGAAAATCCATGTAGTAGTTGGAAAGTTATCATAACATTTATGTTGGTGCTTCAGGGCGTATGACAATTATTAATTGCTAGGTTATTTCACAAAAAACGTCATAACTCCTTACCTATTTACCGATTTTGAAAAATAAATTAGTTTTGGAAAGCCAAGAAGAAAGGCTTTCTTACCATATATCTTCAAAAACATCTTCTGTTCTTAAAGACGATAAAATAATAGATTTCCAAGACCCTCGACTGCAGTATTTGAGTTTGTCTCGATTTATGTTTTTAAAGCCAAATATGTTTTAAAACCGTTTTCCCTGTGATAATAATTGAAGAAGATTTTTTAACTATTTTTCATTTATCCTGCATCTTCATAGCATTCCAAAAATAGATTGATACTGAAAATCCAAGCAATAGTTAGAAAGTAATGATAATATTTATGTTGGTGCTTCAGGGCGTATGACAATTATTAATTGCTAGGTTATTTCACAAAAAACGTTGGAACTCCTTAGCTGTTTTACCGATTTTGAAAACTAAATTAATTCTGGAAAGCCAAGAAATAAGGCTTCCTCACCGGTTCTTAAAGATGAGAAAAAAATAGATTTTCAAGACCTTCGACAGCAGTATCTGAGTTTGTCTCGATTTAAGTTTTTTTTAAGTCAAATATTTCATTGATCATAAGTTTTTGTAGTTTCAGTAGACTGGTTACGATGTCTTGAGGGAAGAAGAAGGAACTTAAGCACCTGTAAACGGTACATGTAATCATATCTCCTATTTTGTCGAATACGATTTGATAGTGACAGATGATGCCAACTAAATGACGCATACAACTTCTCAGTATGTCGCTTCTGGTCGTAATCAGCTAAGCCGGTAGGCTGTTAACTCCATATGCTTAATTAGTTCTAAGCCGGCTCTCGTTTGTTAAGGAGTAATCGAGATTTTCAAATCAATGAGGATTATCAAAAGCAAAAAAATGGATCCGTGGATCATGCAATTTGTTTTGAATGTTTGTTTGTTTTGCCAGCAACTTCATAGCATTCCAAAAATAATTTTATTTTGAAAATCCAAGCCATAGCTAGAGAGCTATGATAATTTTTCTATTGGTGCCGTAGTGCGTATGATTATTATTAATTATTGGGTTGTTACACAAAAACCGTTGTAACAACTGAAATATAAAACCGATTCTAAAAAGGAAAACTTTTTCAGAGTGTATACAAATAAAGCTATGTGCTCAGTATGCGATGTACACACGGCTCATCTTTAATAAGATGAAACAACTAATGAATCACCAGGGCAATTAAAATAAAATGTTTTAAAACTAGATCAAATCTATACTCTTGAATATTTTTATCTTTTTACTTTATTAGGAATATTTCCTAGAACGTACTCTTAAACACACAAAATTAATGTTTTTCAGAGACATTGGCCTTTGATGTTTAATCCAAGTTTGTTGGGCCACAAATTATTGAAAACATATTTAAAATAATTTATGATATTTTTTTCAACTGAAATATGCAAATAATTTTCTGTTCAGTTTCTCGTATCATTATTCAATTTTTGTTATCTTCAATAATTTATAAAAATATTTTCACATAAAATAAGTTTCATAGAATTATCTCCTCTTAAATCCAACCAACATTGACTGACTGTCTATCTGTGTGCTTGTTGATGGTTGGGATTATTTTGCCATGAAATTTTATCTGGGGTTTCCATTTCATACGGGTGTTACGTTCTACATTTTCATATATACTTTATATAGCTTTAAAGTTATAATGTTATCCCACTAGCTATAGAAACTATGAACAAAACTCTAAATTTTATTCACCCCATGTTTGGGTATGAAATTCCAGTTTTTTGTTTTAAGCAAAAACATGTGAAACTACTCCAACCAACACATAACAATGTATCCCCACATGGTTTTTTTTTTGTTTTTGGTTGGTTGATTCTTTTTTTATTACAACCAAGCAGGTAATGGTTTTAACAAATATTAAATGGGTCAGTCTAGTTGCCTTTGTTAGAAAATATTTTTTGGGGAGAAACAAGTAGAAGTAAAATTGCAGTGTAAT